>NW_024429193.1:62708668-62763616 GCF_017639785.1 Mesocricetus auratus | reverse complement strand
TCTCTCATTTTAAAGATCCTGCAGAGTAAGCATGGGAGCTCAAAATTTGGAGTGGACAGATATCACCCTTTAAAAATTCAAAATTTGTCATGTTGTCTTTCTGTGTTTGGGTTACCTCACTCAGGATTGTTTTCTTCTAGTTCCTTCCATGTGACTGAAAATTCATGATGTCATAGTATTCTCCTCTGAATCATACATCATTGTTTAAATGTACCACATTTTCCTTAATCAGTTTTCAGGTATGAGTCAGCTAGGTTGCTTTCAGCTTCTTGCTATTACAAATAATAATAGCCAGAAACTGAAAATAGTTGATAGGTAGAATGTCCTTGTGGTATGCTTGTGTATCCTTTGTGTATATGCCCAAGAGTGGTATTGCTGAGCCTTGACACAGATTGATTTTCAATTTTATGAGAAATGACCACCCAGAGTTCCACAGTGGCTTACAAGTTGGAACTCCCTCCAGCAAAGGAGCAGTGTTCCCCTTACAGCAATCCTGTCCAGCATAAGTTTTCATTAATGGTTTTGATCTTAGCCATTCTTGCCGGTGTAACATGACGTCTTAGAGGAGTTTTGATTTTCATTTCCCTGATGGCTTAGGATATAGAACAGTTCCTCATTTGCCTTTTGGCCATTTGAGACTGTACTGTTCAGAATTCTCTGTTTGGCTCTGTATCCCATGAACTCACTCATAAGTAGATATGGGACATTGAGCAGAGGATAGCTAGCCTACACATTGCAATTGCAAAGAGACCAGGAAACAAGAAGGGCCCTCATAGGTCTATACATGGATCCCCCCAGAAAATGCAAATAACAAGGTCTCCTGTGTATATTTGGAGAAGGAAGAGCATGTTATTGGAATGCAGAGAGGAGAGGGAGAGCTGGGAGGAGAGCACAAGGGTCTAGGAAGGTCAAGTTGGAGGAACTGAGCAAGGAAAAGGAGACCATTATGGAGACAGCAGTTGTGGGGTTAGCCAGAAACCTGGATCAAGGGAAATTCCTAGGAATCCACAAGCATGAGCCCTGCTTAGACTCTAAGGCATAGTGGAGAGGGCAACTTATGGTCCCTAGCCCTGCAATCAGATTAATGACTACCTTAGGTGTCATCACAAAATACTCATCCAGTAACCCACAAAAGCAGATGAAGAGATTGACGGCTAAGCACTGGCCCAACCCATTGACTGCCGTCTTACAGCAGGAGGTATGATAATATGAGAAAAGTGTCCAAGACCCTGGGTCAGAAACAATGACCAAAGCAAGAACCAAGTGGCAGTTCCCTGAATCCACACTGACAGCTGAGGAACCTGCAGAAGACTGAACTAGGCCCTAGGGATGTGGGTCACCACTGGGTGGTTTCTGCAGTTTTTGGGACCACAAGTCTGGGAGCCAGTATCTATCCCTAGTGCATGAACTAGCTCTTGGTTTCCCATTCCCTGTGGAGACATACTTTGCTCACCCTATATAGATGGGGGAGTGTCTTTGTCCTGCCTCCAGTGATGTCACAGATTTTGTTGATTCCCCCATGTGGGAACTCCCCTTTATAAGGAGTGGATTAGAGGTGGGATTGGTAGTGAATTCCTGGGATATTGAGAGTGAATCGGGTTTGGTATGTAAAATAACTTTATTTTAAACTTTTAAATTGGTATGTAAAATAACATTATTTTAAACTTTTAAAAATGATAAAATGAACAGTGTTTGGAGAAAAAAACAAAATATAAGGTATTGACAGACAGAATCTACTCACAATGATCGAGTAAGAAGAACTTAGGATCTTCATGTAGAATACAGAGCAAACTATGCTTCTCATGTTTACTCTTGGTCCCTGATCTGACTTCCTCTGGAATAAACTCACATTCCAAAATTGAGAGCACAGAAGTGAGAAATATTCTGCTTCAGTTTGAGTAGGTAGATGCAATTCCAACAGGAACATTGGAGATGTAGGAACATGAATACTAATGCTGATCTTGAACCCTGAAGAAAAAGGCATTCCCAGGGGAATGGTGTTTGAATTAGGTAGGGTGGTGGTTGACTGGTCAAACGGTAAGGGAGGAGGGGTAGGAGTGGGACCTGGAATTGATATGTGAAGCAAGCATGTTTCTACTTTAAATAGAAAATATATTGGCAAAACAAGCTCTTCTAAGATGTCATCTTATAGTTGTCAGGATGGTTAAGATCAAACCATGAGTGAAAACTTATGCTGGAAGATATAAGTAGTAAGGGGAACACTGCTCCATTGCTGGTAGGAGTTTAAACCTGTACACTTGCTGTAGAAATCTCGATGGCCATTTCTCAGAAAGCGGGGAATCATTCTCCCTCAAGGCACATCAATACCACTCTTAGGCATATACCCAAAGGATACACCACCATACCATAAAGACATTCAACTGATCATTTATGTTCACCGAAGCATTATGTGTAATGGTCAGAACCTGAAAACACCTTAGCTGCATCTTACCTGAAAGCTGGGTAAGGAAAGTGTGGTACACTTAAAGACTGGGGTATGACTCAAGGGGGAAATGCAATGACATTATGAATTTTCAGTCACATGGAAGGAACTAGAAGAAAACAATCCTGTGTGAGGTAACCCAAACACAGAAAGACAAACATGGCTCGTTTTACATATTTAATGCTGATTTCTGTCCTCTCCAAATTTTGAGCTCCCATGCTTACTCTGCAGGACCTTAAAAGTGACAGTTTTCTGCTGTATATCAGATTATGTTCAATAGGTACCGAAGGAAATATTTTGTAATGGCTCTTCAAAGGTGATCTCCAAAATGCTCCCCATACCTGCCATCTCTCTCCTGTTCATGATGTCTGGAGGGACACTCTAAGCCAGGAGCAAATGAAACTACCTTCAGTGAACCCATCTACTCAGTGCTGTCCAGCCTAGGTCCCCTGAAAGATTGGCTCTGATGCTTTCCCCCACCCTCCATAAAGGATAGATCAATCAACTGGAAATGACCCCTATAAAGTAGCTTCCTCAGTTAATCCTGTATTACAGGTGGATAATTAGTATTACCTGTGGCTCTTCTCTGTGGCAGGTTCCCCTTCCCTCAAGTGTGTCATTTGAAATGAAGACAGGCTCTCACTGCAAAGCCCCTCATATACAAGAAATATGTTCTAACTTGTAGTCCTGATCTCCCATGAGCTTTCTTCTGGAATGCTGGTGCAACCTCTCCTGGGGTATCTGTGAGTCCCTGAGGCAGAAAAATCCAGGTCTTTTAATGTAGTTTCTCATCTCAAGAACGCCATTGATGGAGGTTTTATTTTGTGTAGGTGGTTCTCTGTGTGACATTATGGAGACAAAGCATTCATGCCCCCACAGGATGAGGCACACATCTAGAACTACAGGAGTGTCCACATTCCAGAGAAAATCACTTGTCATTGTAGGAGAACATCCTGACAGAAATATATAGTAACAAATGCAGACAGACTTGCACACATACAGGTGTAGTAGAGATAGTTAAGCATTCAGATAGTTAAACAAACACACAGCTGGAGTTGCACACACACACACACACACACACAGAGATCAAGAGACAGAAAAATACAGAGAAAGAATGAGCAAGACAGAAAGAGAAGGAAAGAGAAGACTTGCAGTGACACAGATAATGAAACAGACACAGTGAGAAAGAGAAATGTGTAGAGATAAACAGAGAGAAAGACATGAGAGTGTAACAAGGAGACAGACATCCAGACAGATATGTTCAATCTAAACAGACAATCACATGGGTGCGATGAGGTAAACACATAGATTCACAGAAAGATGCTCAATAAAGGAGATAAAGAGACAGATATACACCCATAGAGACAGACAGACACACAGACAGAGAAACTGTGTGTCAATGAGACAGAAATAGATAGAAGAAAGAATCACTGTGACTCACAGAAAGAGACACAGATTGAGAGAATGAGAGAGATAGACAGAGAGAGACAAAGAAAGATACAAGTTGAGGGACACACAGAGAAGTAGAGGAGAGAGATCCATTGTAAACTACAAATGAAAGCCTAGAAGTTCTTTACTCTAGGAAGAGGGGCTCATGGGATTAACCTCTCAATCTATGACTGCAGTGTAATTTGGAAAGAGCTGCAAAGGTGAACCGAAGGAGTCAGGCAAGGGGGCAAGTGAGGAGAGGGAAAGGGTCAGCATTTGAACCTGTTTCCAAGAGAGATTGTGTTTCTGTCAATGGAGGGGTTGGAAGGATTATTTTCCCAATGTCTAAAAACAGACCCACTGTTCAGGTGCAGAAATTTTGGTTTCTCAATAAATTTCTTTCTCCTTTTTAAAAAAACACATGCAATCTTTAGCAAAGTCTAGACTACCAAATGACTCTGCCAGATGCAGTCATCTTCTTTGCTTTGGGCATCTGCTCAGCAAACTCTAAGTGCCAAGAAAGAGGAGTAAGACATTCTGTGAATGGTGTGACCCTGGCAATGCTGGCCAGGCTCCCAGAGCCTGAGCAGAACTGGGTGAATTAAAATGGGCATATTCAAAAAGAAACACAACGAAATACACCAATTGTTTATCAAAATTTTATTGGCCTTATAGTGTGTTTAGTTTACATACACAAGAGAAGAACTTGAGTCCTCTTTATCTCCAGTTTCAAAAGGTTGAGTGTCACCCATGTGTGCTGAGAGTTTAACTCGTGAACTGCTCCTTTGCAGGAGCAACAATTTGTTTGGCCAACTGAGTCAACCCTCCAGTGCCCACACACTGGGTTTGGAGAGAAAAACAGTCTTCTTCCTCTTCCTCATCTCTTGTAAGCCCACATTCATGTTTGTTTTCTCCTTTGCTCTAAATCCTTGATCAGTCTAATCCAGACAGATTCCTCCAAAGAAACCCTGTAGGGATGTGCTTTGGGCCAAAAACCCCACTGAATCCCCAGTATCCAACTCACTGTAGAGAAAGCAAAGCACTGGAGCAATTGTGTAGAGTATCCCAGAGTAAAGTACTCTCCTTACCCCAAACATATATTCAACTTGTTTCCAGGGGGTATTAACGGTCTGAGCCGGCATGCTTCCTTTCCACAGATTCTCTGAAAATTTTGCAATGCCCCCAGTCTACCCAGGTGTCCTTGTAATAATGTTGGCTGTTGCTTTTGGAAATCTTGGGTTTCTGTGACATTTTCCATCCAGGTTGTAATATAAGTTTCAGGGAACACCATCTATTCTACTGGGCACCGCTACATCAATCCATTTTTCCAGATTTAATCTTAGCACAGTCGGTTAATTTTGACATTCGCATACACATTTTGAATTGTTTTGAACATTTCATATACTCTTTTTTAAAAAATTCAACAGTGGTTTAATAAAATGTGGCATGTGTGAAGAAATACACTGCATTAAAAATGATGTAGAAATACATATGACACAACAAGGTCATCATGGTACTGTTGAGTGAAAAAGTTACAAAACACTGAGGTATAGTGACGTAGATATGTTAGGGTATACTGCTTCACTGGGTTATCTGGGAGTTCTGATGCTAAACACCATTTCAAAGGCACTGTGTGGAATTATGGTGGATAGAGCTCATCTTTCTTTAGACCAGTGTTTCTCAACTTTCCTAATGCTGTGACCCTTTAATACAGTTCCTCATGGTGTGATGACTCCCAACCATAAAGTTATTTTCATTATTACATCATAACAGCAATTTTGTCCTGTTATGAATCATAATGTAAATATCTGATATGTAGATGTCTCTAGGCAACCACTGTGAAAGGGTCCTTTGACTCCCCCAAAGGGGTTGCAACCCACATGTTGAGAACTGCTGCTTTAGACAGTGGGTCCACATATCTATAAATCTTAAATGACATTCTAAGTAATACTTTCCTTACTGACACTAAATCATCTTTCCAACTTCATACACACTTCCAAGACTGATCTGAATGTATGTCAAACCATTAGAGGGTGGTAAGGCTTCAGAAGGCAGGGGAAACTGTCAAGATGTCAAACTGCAGGTGCCTGATGTTGGAGGGCTGGCTGCTAATGTTTGGAAACCCAGGCAACCAAGGACAGGTCTGTAGGCTGGAACTGTATCGAGACAGTTCAGCACTAGAAAGAGAGGTGTCCTGGTATTTCAGGAAGCCACGCTAACTGAAGCTGGAGTGAGGTGGGTCATGATCTCCATGAAGGATATATCAAACCTGTTCCTCTCCTGGAGAGGGCTGTTACAGCCGAGTTTGACCTCCCCCTTTCTGATTTGTATTTCCTTGATCTCCTTTTGTTTTCTGGATTAAAGGCATGCTCACCACTGCCCAGCCTATAGGAAATGCTTTTATAATATTTGTGTCTATATACAAAGGAAAAGACACAGAATTTGTTGACAATTTTTATTAATATAATCTCTCCAACTTCACTTTTATAGGATAAGGCAAAAGAACATAAATTAATTTTCTAACTTTGCAGTGGTTAAAGAATAATGCTTTTTCATGATGCAATCATGTATAGGACAAAAAAGTCAGAAAACCAGAAGGGCTCCCATGGAGCCATCAGCAGTGTACTGGAGACTGTGGCATTTTTTCAGCCTATAGATGGTTCCAAACAGCCTGGTTTGGGTTCCCAGACAAGACTCATGAAAATATCTTCTTCTTTTGTCCATCTTTCTCTGCTTCTTTGCAGTTTCTTCTCCATTTACAAGTACTCATGTGATGCAATTATCCACCCAGATAATACAAGATAACCTTGTGTCAAGACCTTAGCACTCCAGAAATAGAGATAGGAAAGCAAAGAGTTCAAGGCTACCCTGGATTTCAGAGTGAGTCAGAGTGAAGCATTGACTACAGGAAAGCCCCCCTTAAATAAATAAGCAAATAAATAAATAAATGAATAAGCAAAAAGGACAATCAATAGAAAATATAAAAATAAACAAATAAAAAGTGGCATTACACTCTGTGTCTAATTCTAGCCCTTAGACATATGCAATAAATTCAGATATTAGAGATTACATTGTCTCTGGGAACCATGGTCCTTTTTAAGACAAGGTAATTTGGAGTCAATTATCTATTTTCCATTTACTTCTACATCCTACTCCAAAATAGTAATTACTTAAAATTTCTAAAGGATTAAACAGATGCTTAGAAATTGCTGCTTGTAGAAAGAGGGTCTCATTTCCTCCTCTCTGGATCACGCCCTTTCTGTCTCTCATTGGGAAAGAATAGGCCAGCAAAGGCCAGCCTGCCCTACAAATATACTGTCAAGGACAACCAGGACTGTTACACATAGAACCTTGTCTAGAAAAACAAAAATAAAAAACAAAAACAAACAGAAACCACCCAATAACAACAACAACAAAAAACCCAGAACAGGCTTCTCAGAGATAACAACCACAAATGCAAAATAAAATATAATAAGGTAAAGCAAAAACATCATATTGAAGTCAGAAAAAGCAACCCAGCAGTAGGAAAAGAGCCCAAGAGCAAGCAGAAGAATCAGAGTCCCACTTGTTCTCACACTCAGGAATTCCATAAAAATACTATTGTTGCTTTTGTTTTTGTTTTTCAATTTCATTTCAATAAATGGAGGATTACATTTATTGATTTTCATATATTGAACCATACCTGAATCATTGAGATGAAGCTTACATGGACATGGTGGATGATCTTTTGGTGTGTTCTTGGATTTGGGTTGTGAGCATTTTATTCGGTATGTTGCATTTATGTTCATGTGGGAAATTGGTGTTTAATACTCTTTCTTTGTTGGGTCCTTATGTAGTTTGTGTATCTGGGTAACTGTAGTCTCATAAATGAGTTGGTCAGTTTTCCTTCTGTTGCTATTTAATGGAATTATTTGAGGAGTATTGGTGTTAATTATTCTTTGGAATTCTTGTAGGATTTATTGCTAAAACGGTCTGGTTCTAGCTTTTCTTTGGTGAAGTGACTTCCTTTTTTCCGTTTCCTTTTATTTATTCTTCTCTCAAACAATACATACCAGTTACAGGCTCCCCTTTTTCCACTTCTTCCAGCCCTCCTCTCACCTCCTCTGGCTCCTAGATCCACTGCTCCTCTGTTTCCCTTAAGAAAATGGCAGGCCTCCCAGGGATATCCACAAACACAGTTTAACAAGATGGAATTGCACTAGGCACAAATCCTCTTATCAATGCTGGATGAGGCAACTCAGTAGGAGGGAAAGGGTCATAGGAACATCAAAAGGGGCAGATATATCCCCACTCCCACTGTTAGGAATCCCAGAAAAACTCCCAAGCTAAACAACCACAACATATATGAAGAGGACCCATGCATAAAAACTTGATGATAAGTCCTTCAGTCTCTGTGAGCCCTTATGAAACCTACTTGTTGATTCAGTGGGCCATGTTCTCCTGGTGCCCTCCACCCCTCTGGCTTCTACAATCGTACCCCTTCTCTTCAGCAAGGTTCCCCGATTTTTATCTAATATTAGGCTGTGGGTCTTTGCATCTGCTCCAATCAACTGCTGGAGGAAGACTCTCTGATGACAATTGGGATAGGCAATAATATAGGAATATACTAGAATTTCATTAAGAATTATTTTAATGCTGGCAGTGATGGCAAACGCCTTCAATCCCAGCACTCGGGAGTCAAAGGCCAGCCTGGTTTTTACAGAGTGAGTTCCAGGAAAGCTAGAGCATTTATACAGAGAAATTCTGCCTGGCAAACACATAAAAAGAAGAAAAAGAAAAAGAAAGAGAAAAATAATCACTTCATTGACCTTTTCTTTTTCAGTCATGTTTAGTTCCACCTGAGCTCTCTGTGCCATGTAGCTTCTGGTTCCTGGCCATCCAGGTTGTGCCGGGAAATGCCTCCTTATCTTGTCTCAGGCCTCAAGTTAGAGCAATCATTGATTTGTGACTCCCACCAGCTCTGAGCTGCAGCTCTCTATGAATGTGGTGCCTTGGTTAGAAGGTACACTGTGTGGAGTATCATGAAGGTTGGCAAGGCACTCTGTTAGTCCTGGTGTGGTAGGTTGGTAAAATCACTCCATGCAACAAAGGGAAATTCATAACTAGAAAAGATTTATTCCAGTAAGGACAAAGTCTGTCCCTTCGGCAGCTGAAGTGGTCCAATGTAGTCATCCTATCACACTAAGTTGTATGCAGATCTGCCTGGGGAACTGTCATATCTCTTGGGCTCTATGTTGGTATCTGTGATTGGCAGATCTGGTGTTTAACAGCAGCTGTAACCAGGTGAGTCTTGAAGAGTGGATGTCCATTTTGTTGAGCATATGGATAACTGCCATCTCAGCTACCATGGCTAAATTGAGCATGGACCCATCAGGCAATAACAAGCATGACTTGGAATGAGGCAACTGTCCACAGAATGTGTCATCCTATCTACTTGATTATTGGACTCCTCCTTTGCTAAAGATACATTTTCATGGGCATTTACAGGAGACACAGGGACCTTAACTTTTTTGTTTCTGTGCAGATCGATCCAAATACTTCTTCAAAAGCTTTTCTCTATTTTTTCCTTTTTATTTATCATTCTCTGATAGCCTTCCCTCCCTCCACTCTACCCAGAAGTACTTACTCCTGTTTCCCTTCAGAAAAGAGCAGGCCCTCTGGGGATATTAACTGAACATAGCATAACAAGATGCAATAAGACTTAGCACAAACCCTCATATCAAGCCTGGAGGCTGGCGCCCAAAAGGAAGGAAAGGTACTCGAGATCAGACATATAAGTCAGAGTATTCCTATACACCCACTGTTAGTCTTACAAAAAACCCCAAGCTAAACACCCAAAACATGGTACAGGGCATAGTACAGACCCATGAAGGCTCTGTGAGGGCCTCCTGAGTCTCTGTGAACCCTGTGATCCCCCTTTGATGGATTCTGTGGGCTCTGCTTTATCTCCTACAATCCTTCCTCAACTCTTCCTTGAGATTCCCTAGCTCTGCCTAATGTTTTGTTATGGATCTCAGTATCTGCTCCCACCAGCTGCTGGAGAAAATTGAAGACTGGGCTTAGCACCAATCTCTGAGCATTACAGAATTTCATTAGGTGTCATTTTATTGACGTTTGTGTGTGTGACAGTGATAACCCTGCCCAAATTTCCACAGCTGACATTATCTGGATGGACTAATATGTGCTTCTTCAAAGAAGAGTCCACAAACTTATTTTTACAATTTTAATTCATTTTATATTTTATTTGGGAAGATATTGTCTACAGATATTGTCTAAGATAATGTCCTCTGTAAGAACAACAATTGTTTTTGCCACCTGAGTCAACTTTCCAGGCCCCCACACCCTGAGTTTGGAGAAAATATGTGTTCT
Source organism: Mesocricetus auratus (assembly GCF_017639785.1). Taxonomy (NCBI): domain Eukaryota; kingdom Metazoa; phylum Chordata; class Mammalia; order Rodentia; family Cricetidae; genus Mesocricetus; species Mesocricetus auratus. The sequence goes on along the minus strand of NW_024429193.1, from coordinate 62,753,376 downwards.
TTCTCTTTCGCTTCTCTTGTAAGCAAGCATCCATATTTTATCCTTTGCTCAGAGCCCTTGATAATATGCTTCACTCAGTTTAATCCAAACAGGTTCTTCTAAAGAAATGCTGTTGGGATATGATTGAGGCATTAACTACACTGAATAAAAGTAACCAAAACAAAACAGTACAGCAACAGGGTAGAGGTGGGGTAGAATATGTTAAAATCCAGCACTGCCTCTTCCACAATCTACCATTCAACTCATTTACAGCTGTATTAAAGGCCCAAACCCCCATGCTGTCTTTCCCCAGATTCTCTGTAAATGCTAACACATGTCCTGAAGTGTATTCAGGTGTCCTTGGTAACAAGGCTGACTGCTATTTCTGGATTACACCTGTAGGTCACAGCTGACAGGATCCTAACACTGTTTTAGGTCTTTGAAAGGGACCTCCAGTAAAGAGTGGTGAGCAGAAGCCAGGGAGCTGTATGCTTCAGTCACCAAGTGGGGATATGAGGCCACCATTGTCTTCCAGCTTGAGGTCTGAGAGACCTCAAAACCATGAGCTGTAATGAAATCCAGTGCCTGGGTTTTCAGCTGCTCTGCACTTTGGAGGACAGCCAGGAAGAGAGTGTGGGCAGCATTCTCCACAGAGAGGTCCCTGCCAAGGGCTCTCTGGCTCATGACTTTCAAGTGCTCCAGGCCATACTTGGCAGCAGCTGCCAGCATAGCATCTGCCATGGCTTGGAGGTCTGGTGCCTTCCCGGTGTAAATGAAGCCCATCATTGCCTTGAAGACTTGAGGCTCCAGATCATGGATCTCAATGCGGTTTGTTCTGCTCCTCTCCATGTCATGTACCAACATGGCTCTGAAAACTGGAGAGCAAGCTGCTAAGATGGCCTTGTGAGCCCAGAATTCCTGGCCAGCTACCACCAGGCAGCAGTCTGGGAAGAGGGAATTCTCCCATAGCTTTCCTAGTTCATCTGCCATCCTGCAAATTGGAACCTGGATCCCTGGCTTCATGCTCAGGTCAGAGATGCTGAATAAGTCATGGAACATGATTCCCATGCAGTGGAGGGTTAGCTTGTCTTCAGGGAGAAGCTGATGCACATGCGCTAAGAGGCAATCTCAAAGGATGAACCTTTTGAAACCTTGTTCATAGCCTGGCAGGAAGGTAAAGGCTTTTGACCTTGTTGTAGTTTCAGTTTTTCCCCTTGGATGTTAATGATCCAACACTGGAACTGTGCTCCAAGGGGGAATCTTTGAATAGTTGAGCAACTCTAGGTTAACTAACAGGTAATCTCTTGGAGGTGTTTGCATGATTTGAGGAAAATAAATGAGATAATGATACATATTGGGACCCTTCAAAGTGGACTCCCCTGGATTCCAGCCATTCTCAACATCCATTATTTAACTATTATTGATATTAAGGATTATTTTTTCTCTATCGCATTACATTCCGATGATGTAGAAGAATTTGAGTTTTCCATACCTTCAACAAATTTTTGTGAGCCAGATCTAAGATTTAAATGAACTGTTGTACCCAAGGGCATGGCCAATAGACCTCCTATGTGTCAGTATTATATGTTACATATTTTTTCTTCCTTGATTGGTCATCCTAATATATTCTTCTATATTTATATGGATGATATTATTTGGGTTATTCTAACCCATCTGGCCTCCAAGATCTTACTGCCTAATGTCTTGCTATATTTGAGGCCAATGATTTTAAGGTGGCTCCTGAAAAGTTTCAGACTAGTCCTCCTTTTAAGATTTTGGGTTCCATGTTATTTCTTGATGCTGTCTCTCCTGTTAAACCCCAACTTCATATTCAGGATTCTTATACCTTGCCCTAGCTCCAAGAGACATTGCAGGAAATTAATTGGCTGAGGCCCTAGATTTCTATAACTACTGAGGAATTGGCTCCTTTGTATGACCTCCTAAAAGGTCATGATCTCTCCTCACATATAATTCTATCTGCTGACGATTTACAGATTTTAAGTGAAGTTCAACAGGACATAGACACAGCAAACTTAAGGGGGTATGATCCTCTTTTGCCCCTCACCCTTTATGTTTTTCTTAGGGAAATGTTATGTACTGCCTTATGCTCACAAGAGTGTGAGCCCATACATTGGATCCACCTCTCAATTGGTGGTGCCCTCAGAGTCAATAACCAATCAGATTGCTGATTGCATTGCTAAGGGCAGGGTCACCTCTGTCTGGCTGTTTGGCATAGAACCTCATCTTATTGTAACTCCCTTTAAGAAAAAAGATTTCACCTGGCTTCAGAGAAACAATAGCGGGATTGCTATGGCTCTTGAGGGGTTTATGTGTAAAGTTGATTTTCATTATGGTCCTCACATATGGATGAGCTCTTTCATAGGTTAGAATGGAAGCCCCCCCACCAGACTTTTTTTAACCTCAACCCAACCCTGGCTTTCTTACCGTATTTACTGATTGGGGGCACCTGTGGGCTTCTTTAGTCATTTATCCCCCCTTAGGACACGGTAAAGAGCCAGTGCCCATAAAGTCAGTCTCCCATAAAGTTGAGGGGTCTGCGCAATTTAAGGAACTGTTTGCTGTTGTTCTTGCATTAGACAATATTCAAGAGTCATTTAACTTATTTGTTGACAGCATTTATGTTTTTAATTTGTTACCCAACCTAGTTGAGGCCCATATTAAGTTGGACTCCAATCCTATATCGCCTTTAATGATTCAAGCCCGCTCCCTACTCAAACCAAGAACTAACCCCATTTTCCTTCAACATCTCAGGATTCATCAAAATTTACCAGGATTTCTTTCTGAAGGAAATAATTTGGCTGATAAATTGGCTTCTATGCCTCAATGTAATACTGTCATAGAAGCTGGCAGTTGATACCTTTTTCCCATGCCTCCTGGACATCAGCATACTCTGGGGGAAAAAGCTAAACATGCTATTAGCCATATGCTTCAATGCTTTGCCACCCTTTTATTGCCTGATCAGATTAAGACAGATAATGGCACATACTTTGTTAGCAGGGCCTTTGTGGACTTCCTTAAGACTTGGATCATCTCACACTCCACAGGCATCCCATACAATCCTCAGATTCAAGCAGTTATGGAAAGGTATAATCAAGTTCTCAAATCCCAATTACAAAAACAAAGGGTGAATCTATACTCCCATATGATCAATTACAAAGGGCATTATTCACCCTAAATATTTTAAATTTTTCTAAAGAAGATAAATACCTGTCTCATTTCAAAAACATTGGTCCTCATTGGTTATCTACAGTTGTATTTGCATCAGATGGGGGGACCCATTGTCAGGGGTCTTGAGAGGACCAGACTCCCTCCTCTCAGCAGGGAGAGGCTTTGGATGTGTCTTCCCTCAAAATGAAAAAAGACGTATTTGGGTACCAGCAAGAGAACTAAAACATTTGCCCCAACAAGGGGACATTGACCATCACTTCTCCAGGGAGTGCTCCACCCCTGAGAATTGTGTCTCTGTTTCCCCCCCAGGAACGAATGAAGACATGGGTAATGCTGCTCTTCCTGGTATCGATGATGCTCATCCGGCCCAGTGATGGAGGATTTGGAAACCCACACAACACCAAAGTTATCCTGGCTCGTCTGATGTGGAACTGCCAGGGTGAAACATACTCGGTGTCTCCCTTTAGTGTATGGGTCATACAACATGTAGATTGTGATACCAAGATAGCAGTCATTATGATTTACACATCAGGATCCATTTTTTCAAATTCCATTAAGTGGATATGCATAAAGAAGCCAAAGATTTTCCCCCAGGTTAATGGGAAGCCATGACCCTGTCCTTGCACTGCTTTCTGTCCAACAATGCATTTGGCTTGCTATGTCATTGCCCAAATGTGCACCAGTAGTTCCACTAAAAAGACTAATTGGACTGAGGATGCCCTCTGTAAGGACCTGTCTGTGGAGAATGCTGCTCACACTCTGCTCCTGACTGACCTCCACAGTGCAGGGCAGCTGATAACCCAGGCACCAGATTTCATTACAGCTGATGTTTCTGAGGTCTCTGAGAATTCAACCTTGAAGACAATTGTGGCCTCACATCCCAAGTTGGTGGCTGCAGCATACCTTCCCACCACACCTTTTACACAAGGTCTTTTCTTGGCAACTACTATTAAATGCTTGAAGAGATCCTAGGTCCTGGTCTGCTGTGACCTAGAGGTGTCTTCCACGCATAGAAGAAGTCACTGTTGTTTGCAATGACACCTGGGTAAACTATGGGCTCTGGGAAGGAGTTCTAGTGAATATGGGAAATCTCAGGCTTCAACAGAGCAGTAAATGAGTTAGAACTGCGTGTTGGGCCAGGGGGAGAGGGGAAAAGCCGGTCTCTGAAGTACACTAACCAACATATACCCTGTTGCTGAACTGGTTTGAATTTTGCCCAATGAATTGAAAACTGAGATCAGTTTAGTTGCTGATCTCAAGCATATCCCAATATGATTTCCTTGAAGGAGCTTGTCTGGATTAGACTGAGCAGCACGTGTGATCAAGGGCTCAGAGTAAAGAAGAAAGCAAGCAACTGGAAAAATATGATGCCTGGGTGTTCTCTGGTAAACAAAGACCATGTGGAGATACATAGATAAACACTAATGGGTTAATAATTAAGCCAGACCTTGCAAATAAGAAGTCTGAGCCATAATCCAAACAGTTTATTTTGGACTAAATGGCTTCAGGATCTGGTGGGACTGAAACTTGAGTCTATAGCTAAAGCACTGACCTAAATTCCTGCATTCCAGTCATAGACTGGGAAGAGAGAATAATATGAGCAAATAGGTCAAGACCATGATGGGGAAACCCACAGAAACAGCTGACCAGAGCAAGTGGGAGTTCACTGACTCCAGACTGAGAGCCAGGGAACCCGCATTAAGAATGAACTATGCCCTCTGAATGTGGGTGACAGATTACTGGCTTTGACAGTTTGTGGGGTCACTAGCAGGAGAATCGGTATTTAGTCCTTGTGCATGAACTGACTTTTTGGAGCCCAGTCCCTATGGAGGAATATCTTGCTCAGCCTAGATACAAGGGGAAAGGCCTTGATCCTGCCTTAAGTGATGAGACAGACTTTGTTGATTACTCATGGAAGGTCTCACCCTCTCTAAGGAGTGGATGGGGTATCCAGTGGTGAGAAGGTGGGAGGAGCTGGAATAGCGGGATGAGGGGGAGGAAAGGGAACTGATATGTAAAATAAAATTGTTTTAAAAATTACAACAAGATCTCCCATGATTATTCTATAGGTCCTTAAAGTGAGAGATTTTCTTGTTTCCACATAAATACATTCAACAGAAATGATAGAGGGATATGTTGGATGTGATGGATCCCCCTCTGTAGTATGATGAGCAAACTGCTCAGTACTTCTCATCTCTCTCAAGTTAGTTCTGTCTTGGAGAGAGGTTCCAAGCCTAAATGACAGGTAAATAAGTTCATTCAGTCAGCTCAGCCATTCCTAGACTGCCTGTTCTGCAAGTGTGGATCCAACACTATAGCAGCTTACAATATAAGATAAATCAATCAATTGGTTATCCTTTGATTGATTCACCTGGCAGAGTTTGTGTACAATTCTAATCAGTAGCATGGGTGATACTTCACCAGACCAGTTCAGGGTCAAAGTGGTAGGTATCCACTTTTTAAATCTGTTATTTGAAGGGTTTGTGGGTGATTACTTCATGGTTCATCGTTTGTAAGAACATTGCTTTAAATTGTGGGTTGATCCTGCAGAGGTCATGTTCTTGGAAGGCAAGTGTGACTTGTCACAGAGGAACTGAATACCCCTGAAACAGGAAGATTGGGCATAAATCATAAAGTTTCTCATTAGTGGAGTGGTACAAGCCAAGGTTCTATTTTTCCCCATTGGTGGTGGTTACATCGGACAACCTGACAGAGCCAAAGTATTTTGCTCACCAATAGTAGGTGTTGCATGTCTTAAAACTCAATGGGGATGTCTTCCTACCTGAGAAAGCCACTTTTCATTAAAGTAAAACATAACTGGGATAAGCACACGGAAACACACACACTAGCACACACACACTAAAGACCACAGGACTACCCAACACCCATTTATACACCTGAACAGGCAAGGGAATCCCAGGGAAATGTCACAAAAAATCTAATCCTTGGATAGTAGTCCCAAGACACATCGTACCTATGTGTCTACAAAGATAGTGCCTTATCTAAATTGTCCTTCGGACTTGAGAGACCAAAGGACTTTCTAATCTGTTTCTTTTCTGTGTGCAAGTGTCAGATTCCTGTGAAGTGTAATCCACCATGTAATCTGGTGACATCTCAGACATATTCTGGATACTGAAACTACTGGGCATGGCCACTGTATGTGTCCAAACAGAATGTTGTTAAGATGGAAAGGCTACTTTGTCCCTATCAATATTTCCAGACCCTGCCCCTGATAAAGCCCACCAGCCAGAGGCTACTCCTCCTTCTCTGGAGCAGTCTCTTGATTTCTCCTTTTTTCTGAGACCACCACTGAAAACTTTACTCAGATTACAACCTGGGCTTTCATTTTGCTTCTTTGTCTTTTTGCATTGATGGAGTTACCCACTACCAAGGTAAACTTTCTCATCATCTGGTGTGTTGGCCACAGTGTTAATTACTTCAGGGACCACATGGTAGGGAGTTGGAAGCCACTCTCACTCTCACTTCCACCCTCTTCTCCTCTGCTACCCTGGAGGACTGGTGTTTGCTTGGTTAATCACGTGATTCCATAATGAAATGCCTATAAGGGCTGCAGGATTCCTTTTGAAACTTTGAGTCTCTGGGCCATTGACTTCTAGCACAACTGCCAAGGTTGATGCCACACCAGGTAGCTCCATCCTTTTCTGGGGCAGAGATGGTCCCTGCTCCTTGGAATTCTCTTGCCCAAAAGATGGTCTGGTCAGCAACGTTTCCATACCATTCCCGGGTGCAGACATATAGAACAAGTCACAGATGTTTTTGACTCCATCCCCTGGCAAAAGGCTTGTAAATGGATATTCGATGAGTCCAAGTTCTGTTCACAGACACCCTTGGGTTGTATCCTACAATATTTATCCAAATCCCTCATCCAGGGTCACCAGCAGAACATTCCTGCTTGATTCCTTGTTAGCAGATTCTCTGTGTCACCAGCAAACTAGCTTCTGTTCCTGCTAGTTTACACCCTTTTGCTCAAGAGCTGTCACAGTTTTCCTGACCTTCTGCTTTCTCCCAATGGCACATTTTGGCAGGACCTGCTGTAGGTGCTCCTATGACTTTGCATTTTCTTCCCTAGATTTTGGTCTGGCGAGGCCAGTATTCTTCTGCAATCAATCCTCTCTCTCTGTTCCTAACTGCTCTCCCACTCTAACTATTGTTTTTTTAATTCATATTTTTATTATCATTTTAATTTAAAATAGCTTGTTCTACATGTCATTCCCAGTTTCCTCTCCCAACCCTCCCTCTGCATCCCCCCCACCACCACCCCCAGCCTCCCACCCTATCGCCATTTCCTTCCACATAGGGAATATCTAGAGTCTGTCGTTTGACTCAGGGCAAGGTACAGGCACTCCCCCTAAGAGTCCAGGCTGAGAGAGCATCCCTCTTTGTGTTATGGACACACGATGTCTTTTTGTATGCCAGAGATATACACTGTTCCACTGCCCAGGGCCCCATAGGTTGCCCAGGCCGCCTCACTGACTCTTGAATCAGGGGTTCTGGATCAGTCCCATGCTGTCCTCCTAGTTGTCGGTCTGGGTTCCAAGAGCTCTCCCCTGTTCAGATCAGCTGTCTCTGCTGACTTTGCCAGCCCATTCTTTGCCAATTTGCTGATCGCTCCTATCTCTCTGTCACTGGGTTCCTTGGGTTCAGTTCAGTGTTCAACTGTGGGTGTTTGTCTCTGCTTCCATCAGTCACAGGATGAAGGCTCCAGAATGGTTATAGACATCAAGTTCATTATCAGGAATGGGCATTCGAGGTGTTCTCTCCACTATTGCTTAGTTTGCCAATTGGTGTCATCCCTTTAGATCACTAGAGGTCACACTAGTACCTGACTATTATGTTCTGTTTGTTCTGTCTCTGTTCCCTTGCTGCCACCTCCATGTCACACTCCTGGGGTCCCTCTTTCTAGGCTGGATCTCTCTCTGGACCCCAGTACTGTGGTGAAATTCTACCCACTTGCTATCTCCATCCTTATCTTGTCTAGCACATGGCTCTTTCCCTTCCCCCTCTGCCAACTGCTCACATAGGTTGCATCCTGTGCTATCTCTCCCTACCTTGTACCTCCCTGAAATTCTACCTGCCTGCTTCAACTGAACCAATCTGTTCTCCTTCAATAAATTTGGCTACACATTCAACTCTGCTAAAAATGTGTTTTTCATATATCCTCCACCTTCTGTTCCAGCTTGCTCAATTGTCACCCTGCAATGCTACTCTGTCTCACCTCCCTGTTATAGTATGGTGGGAGTGTGACTGCATGGGGTGACACACACCCAATCAGGCAGATCTTACATAGGAAAGAAGTCTTTTTTAAAATATATTTTTTGTGTATTTAAATTAGAAACAAACTTGCTTCACATATCAATCCCAGGTCCCTGTCCCTCCCCTCCTCCCCTGCTGGCTACCAATGGCCCCAACCCCCTACCCAGCCCCACTCAGCTCCCCAGGGCAGGTGAGGCCCACCATGAGGGATCTCCAAAGTCTGTCATATCATATCATCTGGGCAGCACCTAGGCACTCCCTCATGTGTCCAGGCTGAGAGAGCATCGCTCAGTGTGGAATGGGCTCCCAAATCCATTCAAATGCCAGGGATAAATACTCATCTACTACCAGAGAACACATGAATTGCCAGGGCTTCCTCATTGACACCCAAATTTAGGGGGTCTAGATAGGTCCCATGCTGGGCTCTCAGCCATCACTCTGGGGTCCATGAGCTCCTCCGTGTTTTGGTCAAGTGTTTCTGTAGGTTTCTCCAACCTGGTCTGGATCCCTTTGTTCGTCACTCCTCCTACTCTGTCACTGGGTTCAGGATTTAGCTGTGGTTGTCTGCATCTGCTTCCACCAGCCACTGGATCTTGCAGGCTCTAAGATGGCATATAATGTATTCATTAATCTCCTTATCTGGAAGGGTTTTGAAGTTAACCTCCCTACTATTGCTTAGATTGTCAGTTGATGTCATCCTTGTAGATCTCTCAAAATCTCACTAGTACCAGATCTCTCTTTAAACCTATTATGGTACTCCTCTGTTCCATGTCTAAAATCCATATATGAGTGAGTACATACTATGTTTGTCTGTTTGTGACTGGGTTACCTCACTCAGGATGGTTTCTTCTAGTGTCATCCATTTTCCTGAAAATTTCAAGATTCCATTGTTTTTTTTTCTGCTGAGTAGCACGCCATTGTGTAAATGTACCACATTTTCTCTATCCAATCTTCAGTTGAGTGTCATCTAAGTTTCTTCCAGGTTCTGATTATTACAAATAATGCTGCAATGAGCATAGAGGAACAGAGGTCCTTGATATATGAATATGCTTCTTTTCAGTATATGCTTAAGAGTGGCATTGATGGATCTCATGTTAGACTGATTCCCATTTTCCTGAGGAATCTCCATACTGATTTCCAAAGGGCCTGTAAGAGTTGGCACTCCCACCAGCAGTGGAGGAATGTTCCCTTTTCTCCACACCCTCTCCAGCATACACTGTCATTGGTGTTTTTTATTTTAGCCATTCTAAGAGGTTCAGTGTGGCTGTATTTATGTTGAGGTTTTTGATTCATTTGGAATTAAGTTTTGTGCATGTCGATAGACATGGATCTAACTGTAATGTAGCCTTCTACATGCCAGCATCCAGTTATGCCGGCACCATTTGTTGAACTTTTTTTCCATTGTATAAGTTTGGCTTCTTTGTCATAAATCAGGTGTTTATAGGTGTGTGGGTCCAAATCATGGTTTTCAATTAGATTCCATTGGTCAACCTGTCTATTTTTGTGCCAATATCAAGCTGTTTTCAGGACTATTGCTCTAGAATGCATCTTGAAGCAGGGATGGTGATGCCTCAGAGCATTCTTTTCTTCACTTAAATTTTCCCATCTCCCTTTAGTCTAGACTTTTATAATTCTCCTTCATGTGTGTATTGTACTTTTGCTCTCACTCTGTGGCATGTAGAGTGTGGGTGGGTGGCTGGCTCCTTGTTTCCACCTCTACTTGTTCTGTTGTTCCTACCTTCTTCCAGATTTCTTCTGCTGTTTATACTCTCCCTACCACCCAACCTGTTTCTCTCTCTGGCCTCACTATTGGCTGTTCAGCTCATTATTAGACCACTAGGTGTTTTAGACAGGCAAAAATCACAGCTATACAGAGTTCAACAAATGCAACATGAACAAAAGCAATATACCCTAAAATAATGTTCTATAGCAGACCTGGATAGGTAAAACACTCCTGAACAATGAAAGAACCACTGTAGGTCTCACCATTCCTGACTCAAATTGCACTTCAAAGATACAATAAAAGTAATTAATGATCATGGTATTGGTGTGAATGGAAGACTCTCAACTACATACTGGGGCAATGCCAGTGTAAGAGGCCTGTGCTGCCATCAGGATCCATGGTGACATCTGTTTTCTGACTGCTGCTGAGGGCTGTGTCTGGTGCCGTGACCCTATTGCAGCCATGGTCTTTGCACAAACATAATTTTTGACAGCTGAGAAAACTAAGTAAACTGACAGGCAATCTTGTCTTTTTTCATCAACCCAGTCAGGTATACTCTCAAACAGTATTTCTGTTTGACATTGGCTGCTAGTGAGAAAGTTCGTCCAAGTACCTACATTACCACATTTCTCCTGGAATATGCACAACCCTTGGTAATCACATAGCTTTGCATTTTTGGTGTCATAAAAACCCCAATTCTCCTATGTTCCTGGCTCTTCTGTCATACCAAAGATTAGCGAGAAAACCGATTATGGTAGAAAGTGAAACTTACATAATTTGACTCAAGATACTTGTGTTGCTGGTCTTTACTCTCATATCTGAAGAGTACGATCCGTTTTGTCTCTTTTCCGTTAGTTTTGATATATATACTCATTCTTGCTCTTATGTCTCTGCCTTTGTCATATTCCTGGATTAGGCTGTAGCAGTCTTCCATCATCTTTAATCATTGGACAATTTGGGGCCATCAGCAGCCATCAAGGACTTCCAACCAATTGTCATAGTGATACATAGTGAACAATTATGATATTTTTCATACGTATATGTGTGCCATGCTTGTGATTAGTGTATTAATACATATAATCACTTGGAAGAAACATGAGCTTATGTTTCAGGAATTAGAGTCAAAAATTAAGGAAAAAGGTGATTTAGTTACCAAAACAGATAATTTGGAATTTGATCAGAACAATCTTCGAGGCACAGTTAATTCAATGTCTACTGCATTTATGGCTAAAACCGAATCTAACCAGGTGGAACTTTCCAATTTAGCAGAGTCAATTAAAAAATTAGAGTCAAAAATTCAGGAACAAGTGGATTTGGCTACATTTAATTCAATGTCTACTACATTTATGGTTAAGACTGACTCTAACCAGGTGGAACTTTCCAATTTAGCAGAGTCAATTCAAAAATTAGAGTCAAAAATTCAGGAACAAGTGGATTTGGTTACGTTTAATTCAATGTCTACTACATTTATGGTTAAGACTGAGTCTAATCAGGTGGAACTCTCCAAATTATCAGAGTCAATTCAAAAGTTAGAGTTAAAAATTCAGGAACAAGTGGATTTGGTTACATTTAATTCAATGTCTACTGCATTTATGGTTAAGACCGAGTCTAATCAGGTGGAACTCTCCAAATTATCAGAGTCAATTCAAAAGTTAGAGTTAAAAGAATCTCAGGAAACAGGCAGCCTGTGTTCCAGAGCCTGCAGATCGCCTGGGAACTGCACAGAGCTCCCAATCCCGGCGGGAGCCAAGCACCCCAGACTCCAGATCTTCTCTCCCACCAAAGAGACCAGAAAACTACAGGAGCCAGGGAGACCAGGGGAGTAGCTGTTCTGGATCAGGTACAACAGGACCCAGCATAGGGTCCAGGGGACCAGGTAGGAGGCTAAGCGCCCCAGATTCCTGTTCTTCTTCTCTACCCACGGACCAGCATTTGGACAAGGTATAGAAGAACCACCAGATTACTGGACTTACTAGCACCCACCAAAGGGAACTCTGGTCCCCAGACCAGGAAGGGGCTCTTTCTGCACCCACTAGAAGAAGAGATGGGAAAGAGACAATACAAAAACACAGTCAGCAACAGAAAAACAAATATGACACCGCCAGATTCTAGAGACTCCACACCAGCAAGACCCCAATATTCCAACGCGAAGGAAGCAGAAGAGAACAACCTTAAAAGCACTTTCATGAAAATGATAGAGGCCCTAAAACAGGATATTGGAAAATCCCTCAAAGAAATGGAAGAAAAAACAAACCAAAAAATGCAAGAAATGGAAGAAAAAACAAACCAAAAAATGCAAGAATTGGAAGAAAAAACAAACCAAAAAAGGCACGAAATGGAAGAAGAAATGAAGCAAAAAATGCAAGAAATGGAAGAAAAAGCAAAGCAAAAAATGCAAGAATTAGAAGAAGAAACATACCAAAAAAGGCAGGAAATGGAAGAAGAAACAAAGCAAAAAATGCAAGAAATGGTAGAAAAAACAAAGCAAAAAATGAAAAAAATGGAAGAAGAAACAAACCAAAAAAGGCAGGAAATGGAAGAAGAAACAAAGCACAAAATCCAAGAAATGGAACAAAAAGCAAACCAAAAAATGCAAGAAATGGAAGAAAGAACAAACCAAAAAATTCATAAAAGGCAACAAACGGACGAACAGATAAACAGAAAATTGCAAGAAGCAATGCAAACGCTGCAAGGGTTGAAAACTGAAATAGAGACACTAAAAAAAACACAATCTGAAGAAAGGCAGAAAATAGAAAAGCTGGACAAACAGTCAGGCACTACCAATACAAGCATTACCAACAGAATAGAAGAGATGGAAGAGAGAATCTCAAGTGTTGAAGATACATTAGGAGAAATGGATTTATCAACCAAAGAAAACCTTAAATCCAACAAATCCTTAACACAAAACATCCAGGAATTATGGGACACCATGAAAAGACCAAACCTAAGAATAATAGGTATAGAAGAAGGAGAAGAAATCCACCTCAAAGGGGCAGAAGGCATATTCAACAAAATCATAGAAGAAAACTTTCCCAACCTTAAGAAAGACATGCCAATGAAGGTACAAGAAGCCTACAGAACACCAAATAGAGTGGACCACAAAAAAAAATCCCCTCGCCACATAATAATCAAGACCCCAAACATACAGAATAAAGAAAGAATATTAAGAGCAGCTAAGGAAAAAGGTCAAGTAACATATAAAGGCAGACCTATCAGAATTACACCTGATTTCTCCATGGAAACTCTGAAAGCCAGAAGGTCCTGGATAGATATTCTACCTACACTAAGAGATCATGGATGCCAGCCCAGACTACTATACCCGGCAAAGCTCTCAATCACTATAGACGGAGAAAACAAGATATTCCATGACAAAACTAGATTCAACCAATATGTGTCCACTAACCCAGCCCTACAGAAAATTTTGGAAGGAAAACTCCAACCCAAGGAAGCTAACTACAACCAGAAAAACATAAGCATTAGAGAATCCCTCTCTACCAACAGCCAAAAGAACAAAGGGGTGAAATTCCACCCATAATTCCACCAACAACAACCATCGCAAATCGAAGAAGGATGAGTAATCAATGGTCATTAATATCCCTCAATATTAACGGCCTTAACTCACCCATAGAAAGACACAGACTAGCAGAATGGATTCGAAGACAGAACCCTTCCTTCTGCTGCATACAAGAAACACACCTCACCCTCAAAGAGAGACATTACTTGAGAGTTAAAGGTTGGGAAAAAATTTTTCAATCAAATGGACCCAAGAAACAAGCAGGGGTAGCAATCCTAATATCTAACAAACTAGACTTTAAAATAAAATCAATCAAAAGAGATGAAGGAGGTCATTACATACTCATCACAGGTGAAACCCACCAAGATGAAGTGTCTATCCTGAACATCTATGCCCCCAATACAAAGGCATCCACATTCGTTAAAGAAACATTATTAGAACTTAAATCTCATCTAAAGCCCCACACAGTTATAGTGGGAGATTTCAACACACCACTCTCACCACTAGACAAGAATACCAGACAGAAACTCAACAAAGAAGCAAAGGGTCTAATAGAAGTAATGACCCAACTGGGATTAACAGATATCTATAGAACATTTCATCCACATAAAAAAGAATATACCTTCTTCTCACCACCACATGGAACCTTCTCAAAAATCGACCACATACTTGGCAACATATCAAACCTCAGCAGCTACAAAAAAATTGGAATAACTCCATGCATCTTATCAGACCACCATGCCTTAAAATTAGAATTCAACAACAACACAAATTGCAGAAAACCTACAAACTCATGGAAATTGAATAATGCTCAACTGCACCATCCCTGGGTCAAAGAGGAAATAAAAAAAGAAATTAAAGATTTCCTCGAATTCAATGAGAATGAAGACACAACATACCCAAACCTATGGGACACTTTGAAAGCAGTGCTACGGGGGAAGTTCATAGCACTAAATGCTCACATGAAGAAACAGGAAAACAGTTATACCAGAGAATTAACATCACAGCTAAAAGCTCTAGAACACAAAGAAGCAAACTCCCCCAGGAGGAGTAGACGCCAGGAAATAATCAAATTGAGGGCTGAAATCAACAAAGTAGAAACCAGGAAAACAATACAAAGAATCAATGCAACGAAGAGTTGGTTCTTTGAGAAAATCAACAAGATAGACAAACCTTGGTCCAAACTTACCAAACAGCAGAGAGTGAACACGCAAATTAACAAAATTAGAAATGAAAAGGGGGACATAACAACAGACTCTGAGGAAATCCAGAGAATCATTAGGTCATATTTGAAAACCTGTACTCCACAAAATTCGAAAATTTAAAGGAAATGGATGCCTTCCTGGACAGCTATCATTTGCCAAAATTAAATCAAGAACAGATAAGCAATTTAAATAGACCTATAACCCCTATGGAAATAGAAGCTGTCATCAAAAGTCTCCCAACCAAAAAAAGTCCAGGTCCAGATGGCCTCAGTGCAGAATTCTACCACAAATTCAAAGAACAGCTTATACCAATTCTTCTCAAAGTGTTCCACACAATAGAAGCAGAAGGGTCTTTGCCAAACTCTTTCTATGAGGCTTCAATAACCTTGATCCCCAAGCCACACAAAGATACAACCAAGAAAGAGAACTTCAGACCAATATCCCTCATGAACATTGATGCAAAAATACTCAATAAAATACTGGCAAATCGGATCCAAGAACACATCAAAACAATCATTCACCACGATCAAGTAGGTTTCATCCCCGGGATGCAGGGATGGTTCAACATACGAAAATCCATCAACGTAATCCACCATATAAACAAGCTGAAAAACAAAAATCACATGATCATCTCACTAGATGCTGAAAAAGCCTTTGACAAAATCCAACACCCCTTCATGATAAAGGTCTTGGAGAGATCTGGGATAACAGGGACATACTTAAACATAATAAAAGCCATATACAGCAAACCAACAGCCAACATCAAACTAAATGGACAGAAACTCAATGCAATTCCTCTAAAATCAGGAACAAAACAAGGCTGTCCACTCTCTCCATACCTTTTCAACATGGTACTTGAAGTTCTAGCTATTGCCATATGACAACAAAGGGGGATCAAGGGGATACAAATTGGGAAGGAAGAAGTCAAACTTTCACTGTTTGCAGACGATATGATAGTTTACATCAATGACCCAAAGAACTCTACCAGGGAACTCTTACAGCTGATTAACACCTTCAGCAAAGTGGCAGGTTACAAGATCAACTCAAGAAAGTCAGTAGCCCTACTATATACAGATGATAAAAGGGCTGAAAGAGAAATCAGAGAAACATCACCCTTTACAATTGCCACAAACAATATAAAATACCTTGGGGTAACGCTAACCAAACAAGTGAAAGACCTGTATCATAAGAACTTTGAATCTTTAAAGAAAGAAATTAAAGAAGCCCTCAGAAAATGGAAAGATCTCCCATGCTCTTGGATAGGTAGGATCAATGTAGTAAAAATGGCAATCCTGCCAAAAGCAATCTACAGATTCAATGCTATCCCCATTTAAATCCCAGCACAATTCTTCACAGACCTTGAAAGAACAATAATCAATTTTGTATGGAAAAACAAAAGACCCAGGATAGCCAAAACAACCCTGTTCAACAAGGCAACGTCTGGAGGCATCACTATCCCTGACCTCAAGCTCTATTATAGAGCTATAGTCCTGAAAACAGCTTGGTATTGGCACAAAAATAGACAGGCAGACCAATGGAATCGAATTGAAAATCCGGGTATTAACCCACACACGTACAAACATCTGATCCTTGACAAAGAAGCTAAAAATATACAATGGAATAAAGAAAGCATCTTCAACAAATGGTGCTGGCATAATTGGAGACTGGCATGTAGAAGAATGCGGATCGATCCATGTTTATCGCCACGCACAAAACTTAAGTCCAAATGTATCAAAGACCTCAACATAAATCCAGCCACACTGAACCTCTTAGAAGAGAAAGTGGGTGGTACCCTTGAACGAATTGGTACAGGAGACAGCTTCCTGAACATAACACCAGTAGCACAGACAGTGAGATCAACAATTAATAAATGGGACCTACTGAAACTGAGAAGCTTCTGTAAGGCAAAGGACAGAGTCAGCAAGACAAAAAGGCAGCCCACAGAATGGGAAAAAATATTCACTAATCCCACATCTGACAGAGGGTTGATCTCCAAAATTTACAAAGAACTCAAGAAGCAAGTCTCCAAAACAGCAAAGGACCCAATTAAGAAGTGGGCTGCAGAACTAAATAGAGAGTTTTCAATAGAGGAGTCTAAAATGGCTGAGAGGCACTTGAGAAAGTGCTCAACATCCTTAGCCATCTGGGAAATGCAAATCAAAGCAACTCTGAGATACCATCTCACTCCTGTCAGAATGGCTAAAATCAAAAACACCAATGACAATTTATGCTGGAGAGGATGTGGTGAAAGGGGGACACTCCTCCATTGCTGGTGGGAGTGCCAACTGGTTCAGCCACTTTGGAAAGCAGTATGGAGATTCCTCAGAAAAATGGGAATAAACCTACCACAAGACCCAGCAACTGCACTCTTAGGCATATATCCAAAAGATGCCCATTCATATAACAAAGATGTCTGTTCCACTATGTTCATAGCAGCTTTATTTGTAATAGCCAGAACTTGGAAGCAACCTAGATGTCCCTCACCCGAAGAATGGATAGAGAAAATGTGGTACATCTACACAATGGAGTACTATTCAGCAGAAAAAAATAATGGAATCATGAGATTCGCAGGCAAATGGATGACACTAGAAGAAACCATCCTGAGTGAGGTAACCCAGTCACAAAAAGAGAAACATGGCATGTACTCTCTCATATATGGATTTTAGACATAGATCTGGGGAGTGCCAGCCTACAATCCTATTGCCAGAGAGTCTGGGAAACAGAAACTTCATTTACTGGCTGGTTAAGTACTGAGCTGAACTCAAGAAAGCCAGTATCAGAGAGGGAGGACTGATGATCAAAGGGATTAAGACTGGGCTGGTTTAACCCCCAGAAACAGCTGACCAGACAAAGGTTAACTCTTGAATCCCAGGCATCAGCCTGGGAATCCAGCATGGGACTGATCAAGACCCCTGAATCTGGGTGTCAGTGAGGAGGCCTAGGTAATCTATTGAGCCTTGGACAGCAGATCAGTACCCATCCCAAGTATACACACGGTCTCTGGACTCCCATAGAACAATGTGAGGTGCACTCTCACCCTGAACTCTTGGGGAAGGGTCTAGGCCCTGCCCTATATGAAATGACAGACTATGGACACCCCCATGGAGGGCCTCACCCTCCCTGGGGGAATGAGGGGATAACGGGGGGGATGGGGGAGGGCACGGGAGGAGGGGAGGGAAAGGGAGAGGGACCTCGTACTGACTTGTGAAGCAACCTTGTTTCTTATCTAAATTTAAATTGGAAAATAAAAAAATATTAATAAAAAAAATTCAGGAACAAGGGGATTTGGTTAAATTTGACCAGGACAACCTTCGAGACACATTCAATTCGATGTCCACTACATTTATGGCTAAGATGGAATCTAACCAGGAGGAATTTTCAAAATTAGCAGGGTCAATTCAATCTATGTCTGAGAATAATGGCAATCTAGCGGACCGAATGTGTTTTCTGGAAGGAAAAATAGATGCCTTTGGAGTTTTTAGGGAGGATGGTATGAAAAGCTTGGAATCTCGTTTAACTGAACAGTCCAAAGATTTAAAACAATCTTTAATGCAGAAAATCCAAGACCTTAATGAACAATCTGAGGACTTGGGACAATTTTTAGTGGAGGAAATAGAAGACCTAAATGAACAGTCCAAGGAATAGGAACAATTTTTAATGCAGGAAATCTGAGACCTAAAGAATGACATGGTTGCAAAATTTCAATCTTTAGAAGATACATCCTCTGAAATATCAGAAGTTGAGTCAACGGATGCTAGGCCACTAGGAAATCAACGAAATATGGCTACTAGACATCCTAAGGTGGCCTTTCCAGTAACTGTAGTAGAAAGGCCATCATCACGGAGGAACCAATCTGGTTCCACTACACAGAAATGGGAACCTATTCCCATGAAAGATATGAAATCCATTAAGAATGCAATAATGACTTTTGGGGTCCACAGCCCTTATGTAAAACAGTTACTAAGTACATGGGCTACGACCAATAAGATAACTCCCTCAGATTGGAATGATTTAATATCTGCAGTGTTGGACCACTCTTCTCAAATACAGTGGAAAGCTTTGTGGAGACAGGAATCCAAGGCCCTTGAACTTCAAGGTTTGAGGGATGGATTTGATGCTTCTGAAAGTAAGATTATGGGGGAGAAGCAATTTTCTGACCCGCAGGTCCAAGCTGGTTATGATGAGTGTACATTTGATTTATGCAAAACAGCAGCAGTAAATGCTTTGGATAAGGTTCGTGAACCAGGGGAAAGAGTTGAATCATATTCAAAAGTGATACAGGGTCTGAGAGAAAGATTCTCTGAATTCTTACAAAGATTATCCAGAGCAGTAGATTTACAAATAACTTATCCTAATATTAGGCGACTTCTTACAGAATCGTTGGCTTATGAGAATGCAAACCCACATTACAAACAGATACTGTGGCCATTAAAGGTAAGATCAGCACCATTGGAGAAATGGGTCTTATATACAACTAATGTTGAGTATGACAATCCAGAGGCAGGAACCTGGATAGGAGAAGCCATTTCTAAAGGACTTAGGAGGAATCAGGATGAAATATGGCCTACCCAAGAGGAGATACCAAATTGGGTTGGGGAAGCAATCGCTAGAAGTTTCAAAAGACATCAAAATTTTAGATATTTTAATTGTGGTAAAATGGGACATCTGAGTAGGAACTGTAGACAACGCATTCCTAGGAATAATGCTTCTACCAGGAATGTGTCAAACAGAAGGCCTCAACCTCCTGGTCTCTGCAGGAGATGTGGAAAAGGCCAGCATTGGACAAATGAATGCAGGTCCACAACAGATAGGCAAGGTAGATCTTTAAAGCCGGGAAACGGGGATCAGGGGCTCAATCGAGCCCCAAAAAGAAAGATTATCCGGTCATTCCCAGTGACAGTGGAGGACAGCCTCTCCCAGGACAATTAGAAGATCCACTGCCCATTGTAAATAATACGGCACTGGATAATACATTAGCTCCAGAGGATGAATCAATTACATCAGGAGATACAAAACATATATTTTGGCAAACTTCTATACAATATCATAGACCCAAGCTACCAGTTAAGGTAAATAATATGGTAGATTAACGGCATCTTAGACACAGGAAGTGACGTCACTATCATTAATCAGAAGTCCTGGCCCCCCAACTGGGCTTTAAAAGAGGTTAACGTTCAATTCTTAGGTATTGGAACCCTATCTGAAGTTAAACAAAGCGTTAGATGGATTGACTTTATTGGGCCAGAAGGACAGAGAGGAAGGTTTCTACCTTCTTCCAGATTTCTCCTGCTGTTTATATTCTCTCCCTACAACCCAACCTGTTTGTCTCTCTGGCCTCACTATTGGCTGTTCAGCTCATTATTAGACCACCAGGAGTTTTAGATAGGCAAAATCACAGCTATACAGAGTTAAACAAATGCAACATGAACAAAAGCAATATACCCTAAAATAATATTCTATAGCAGCCCTGGATAGATAAAACACTCCTGAACAATGAAAGAACCTCTGTAGGTCTCTCCATTCCTGACTCAAATTGTACTTCAAAGATACAATAAAAGTAATAAACGATCATGGTATTGCCATGTAGCAGATGGAAGACTCTCAACTACATACTGGGGCAATGCCAGTGTAAGAGGCCTATGCTGCCATCAGGATCCATTGTGATATCTGTTTTCTGACTGCTGCTGAGGGCTGTGTCTGGTGCCGTGACCCTATTGCAGCCATGGTCTTTGCCCAAACATAATTTTTGACAGCTGAGAAACACTAAATAAACTGACAGGTAATCTTGTCTTTTTTCATCAACCCAGTCAGGTATACTCTCAAACAGTATTTCTGTTTGACATTGGCTCCTAGTGAGAAAGTTCGTCCAAGTACCTACATTACCACATTTCTCCTGGAATATGCACAACCCTTGGTAATCACATAGCTTTGCATTTTTGGTGTTATAAAAACCCCAATTCTCCTATGTTCCTGGCTGTTCTGTCATACCAAAGATTAGTGAGAAAACCGATTATGGTAGAAAGTGAAACTTACATAATTTGACTCAAAATATTTGTGTTGCTGGTCTTTACTCTCCTGATATCTGAAGAGTACTATCTGTTTTGTCTCTTTTCCTTTAGTTTTGATATATATCCTCATTCCTGCTCTGTCTCTGCCTTTGTCATATTCCTGGATTAGGCTGTAGCAGTCTTCCATCATCTTTAATCATTGGACAATTTGGGGCCATCAGCAGCCATCAAGGACTTCCACCCAATTGTCATAGAGAATGAACTTTCCAATATCTTCTTGGATATATTGATCATTCAACCCTGCTAATATTTTTATTTCCTAATTATTCTGGTGGCATAATTAGGAAACCTATATGGCCTGAGAGAAGCCTGAGCTTCCTTTTCAATGGAATTTTTTTGGCCCCAGTCATAAGTATTACATGCATACCATTATCAACCTGCAATCAAAATGTCCTAGCCAGCAGAACTTCAGTGTCCTGGGAACAGGAAGCAATTTTCCCCCAGGTGAACACTAGTAGTAATAGTGATATTAATTATTCCCTTTTCTATTACCAAGTACCTTGAACCATGAATCGTGGCTATGGAGAATCCAAATCCTACACTTGAATGTGATTCAAAGTATATACTGCCTCCAGGAGAATCCTGCTCCAGCATACTAGGCTGATGCTACCTCATTGACTCTGTAACTGTGTCTTCAAAAGGCCATTCCATCTTTCTGTCATGGCAGCTGACTTAGGAAGTTGCTGATCCTGGTAAAACCAGTGGATTCCATGACTGTAGGCCACTCTTGTACCTCTTGGGATGGGAATTTAGTTCCTTGGTCAGAAGACATACTAAGTGGAAAATATGATGGTTGTCAAGGTAGTTTTGGTAAAATCCTAATGAGCAGGAAATGTATTCTATTGCCTGAATAAGTACCTACTCCAATAAGATGAAACAATTTTCCTTTCCCTTGGAGGAATTGATCAAATACAGTCTTCCTATCACTAAGTTTTTGGCTGATCAGCTTGGCAAAATGGTGGTATATCTGTGTGCCTGTTTTGGTCTCTGCTATTGGCAGATCTGGCATTAAGGAGCCCATGTAGCCAGGTGATATTTGATGCTTAACTTGAAGAATGCTTAACTTTGAGGAATGAAGATACACAACTTTAATCTGGATCTAGAGGATTGGAAATACACTTCTAACTGTGACACTTC
Organism: Mesocricetus auratus; assembly: GCF_017639785.1. Lineage (NCBI taxonomy): Eukaryota > Metazoa > Chordata > Mammalia > Rodentia > Cricetidae > Mesocricetus > Mesocricetus auratus. Next base: position 62,731,287 of record NW_024429193.1, on the reverse strand, counting down.
ATTTTATTGATCATTGCATATTATTCATTAAATACATATACTCCTTGATTATCATGTCTCTATGAAACTCTTGTTTTATGTTTGCTGTTTTTGTTTTTTCAAGACTGGGTTTCTCTGTGTAGCTTTGTAGCCTATCCTGTCACTCATTCTGTAGACCAGGCTGACCATGAACTCACATAGATCCGATCGACTCTGCCCCTCAAGTGCTGGGATTAAAGATGTGTGCCACCAACGCCTTCCTGAAATTTTTCCTTTAAAGTTATGCAAAACTAAAGTTTTGTTGTTTTATTTCATTTAATTCAAATGAATAATACTACCTGGAAACTGTCTCCCAGACCCATCTATGAGGGTGGCTAATGAATATCCTAAATCCTTTTCATGTCAATCACTTAGATTGATTGTCAGTAGATCATATTCTCCCTCCTCCCCTGGTGTGGTCAATCTCAGAAATGCCATGCTTATTCTGCTGGTCCCTAAAAGTGAGATATTGTTTTCATATCCATGAAATGCAGACTATATACAGCAGAAACTGGTGTGCTGGGGGTGGTGGGAGTGTTTTGGATGGATCTCCCTCTATAGTGTGATGAGAATGTTCTCCCTACATCTCATCTCTCTGGAGTTAATCTTGTCTTGGAGAGTCTCTCCAAGCATAGACCACATGGAAATAATTTTATTGATTCAATCAGCTCAGCCATGACCTCTCTGTATTTCCTGTAAGTCTGATTGCAACACTGCTTATTTGTCAGTAGAAGATAAATCAATCAACTGGTTTTGATTATTTGATTTTTTTCATTTGTTTTCTTTGTTGGACTCATTTTAGGTGGCCACTGCATTGCTGATTCATTACCAGGAAGGTTCAGGGTCAGAAATCACTCATTTGATGGGATTATATTTGTTAATTTCAAGACCTCACATTGGAAGAAATATGCTCTTCAGTAACTGTTGAATATATGCTGCTCAATTTCAAAGTCATATGATCTTACAATTTTAAGCTCAGCAGAATAAGCCCTTCAAGGATTAAAGAGGACAGAACTCACCAGTGAAGGATGAAAATTATGAGGTAATGACAAGCTGTATCTTGACAGTCAGCATGAGAGAATTGAAAAGGTTTTAGGATCTTCTCATAGCACACTCTGAAGTGGATCAGGAAGTGTTCATGGAGGATTAACTGAGGAGGAGGGGCAGGACCATGAGGGAAATTTGGTGGAGTAATGCCCAGAACTGTGAATATGGATCGAATAAACGGCAGTAAAGAAGGCAGCCATTTTCAGGGGATCCTAACTCTTTCTGTTTCATGCCTTCTATAAAGGGATTCCTCCACCATGACCTCCACATTGTGAATACTGAGTCCTCAGAAAGAAGAATAAGACCTCTTTCTGGTTCATGCTTATGGGAAGAATGCTTTTTTTCAGAGACAGTGTTTTTATGTGTAACAGCTCTGGCTGTCCTGGAACTAATTCTGTATATAATACTGGACTTTAACTCGAAGGGATCTTCCTGCCTCTGCCTCCCATGTATTGGTATTAAAGGTGTGTTCCACCAAGGAAACAACAGCTGTGTAGGAATGAAGACTATTTCTTTATTTATGGAAGGCTAACTCAGTGAGCAATATGCACGTGTGGTGGTTATTCTTCATTCCTAACTAGAACACACCTGGAATTAACTAAAATCCAAATACGGAGGGCTCAACTGTAAGAAATGTTTTGCATAAGTTGGAGTAGGTAGATCCACTTGAAATACTGACTTTTGGAGATGGGAAGCACAAACACTTGATCCAGATCACAAGTCCTGAAGACACCCACCTTTAGTCCTGTTGTGAGGCTGGGAGACACCCCCTAAATTGATACATACCTTCTGCTGGAAGCATATAAAAGGACATGGAAGAAGGAAGCTGTTTCACTCTGCCTTCTTGCACAAACCTTGCAGCAAGTGCATCCTTAGCTACCATTGGATAATACTTCTTTGAATTCCAGTGTATACTGAAGACTGGCCCACAAGTCTGACCTCCTGGATTGAGTAAGTATTAGATTCCTGATTTTTGGTTTTATTTTTGAGGCAGGCTTTCTCTGTGTTTTTTGGGGGCTCTTCTAGAACTGCTCTGTAGATCAGGCTAGTCTCAAACACACAAAAATCTGACTGCCTCTGCCTCCCGAGTGCAGTCATGGATTCTTGGAATTTCCCTTCACAGCTAGCCATTGTGGGATGAGCAGGAATTCAACTATAAGTGATTTTATTGAGTCCCATTTCTTCATATATGGCGAGATAATCTATGAGTTGTATTACACTAGACAGCTCTAACAGAACAGTTTTTCCTCAATATATGATTTTATTTAAATAAGGAAACATGCATGCTTCTCATGTCAATTCTGCTCCCTCTCCAATCTCTCCTCCCTTGTCCCTTCACCATCCTTGCCAGCCCCCTCCCAATACATCAACATTCCACAGGGAGGGTAAGGCTCTCCTTGGGCAGATCTCCGGGGTCTCTCATTTCATCCAGGGCAGAACATAGGCCCTTCCCCGTGTGTCCTGGTTCAGTGAGCAACCCTTCATGTTGAATCAGCTCCCAGAGATCATTCTTATGCTGTGGTAAACACTGAACTACTACCCAAGGCCCCAGAGCTTTGTGATGCCAAATCATTGACACTACAAACATGGAGTCTGGATCAGTTCCCTGTTGGCCTCACAGTCATCAGTCTGGGGTTCAAGAGCTCCCCTTTGTCTGGTCAGCTGTCTTTGCTCATCACTCCTCCATCTCTGTCACAAGAGTTCATTTCAGTGTTTAGATGTGGGTATCTGTCTCTGTTTCCATCAGTCACTGGATGAAAGTTCTTGGGTGGTATTTAAGTTTGTCATCAATCAGGGAGGGACTATTAATGTATTCCTTCTGCTATTGATTAGTTTGCCAGTGAGTGTTATCTGTGTAGATCTCTGAAAAACTCTCTAGTGTCAGCTCTCTCCTCAAACCTATAATGAATCCATCTATTATGAAATCTCTCATCCTGATTTCCTCTATTCTTACTTCGACTCAACCATCCTGCTCCTCCATGCTTTCTTACCTCCTCCTCTAATCCACCCCTCTTTTTCCTGGTTTCCTCTACCCTCCCTGACATTTCCAATCTGCTCAGGAGATCTTGCCTCATTCTACTTCTCTAGGGTATCATGAATATCTCTTGGGAAACTCCCTGTTTCCCAGACTCATTGGCACTGGGATTGTAGGCTGACACTCCCCTGATCCATTCTAAAATTGATATATGAGTAAGTACATACCGTGCTTGTCTTTTTGTGACTGGTTTACCTCACTCAGGATGGTTTCTTCTAGTGCCATCCATCTGCTCGCACATTTCAATATTCCACTGTTTTTTTCTTCTCACTTGTACTTCATTGTTTAAAAGTATGACATTTTCTCTATCCACTCTTCAGTTGTTGGGCGTATAGGTTGCTTCCAATCTAACTATTACATATAATGCCATTGTGAACATAGTGGAACAGACATCCTTGTTGTGTGAATGGACATCTTTTGGGTATATGCCTAAGAATGGAATTGCTGGGATTTGTGGTAGACTGAGTCCTATTTTCCGGAGGAGTCTGCATACTGATTTCCAAAGTGGCTGTACATGTTTGCACTCCCACCAGCAATGGACTAGTGTTCCCCTTTCTCCACATCCTCTCCAGCATAAACTGTCATAAGTGTTTCTGATGTTAGCCATTCTAACAGGAGTAAGATGGTATCTCACAGTTGTTTTGGTTTACATTTCCCTAATGGCTAAGGATGTTGAGCAGTTTCATAAGGGTCTTTCAGCCATTTTAGACTCCTCTATTGGGAATTTTCTATTTAGTTCATTCCTCCCCTTTTAATTGGATCTTTTGGTGTTTTGGAGACTTGCTTCTTGAGTTGTTTGTAAATTTTGGAGATCAGCCCTCTGTCAGATTTGGGGTTAATGAATATCTTTTCCCAATCTGTGGGTTGCTTTGTTTAGTCTTGCTGAGTTTGTCTTTTGCTTTATAGAACCTTCTCAGTTTCTAGACATCCCATTCATTAATTGTTGATCTCAGTGTTTGTGCTACTTTTGTTATGTTCTAGACGTGTTCTCCCGTACCAATTCATTCAAGGTTTCCTCCCTCTTTCTCTTCTAAGAGGTTCTTTGTGTCTGGAATTATGTGGAGGTATTTGATCCATTTAGACTTAAGTTTTGTGAATGGTGATAGACATGGATCTATCTATCCATATTCTTCTACATGCCATCATCCACTTAAGCCAGCACCATTTGCTGAAGGTGCAATCATTTTTCCATTGTAAAATTTCAGCTTCTTTTAAAAAATCAGTCATTCATAAATTTGTGGATTAATCTGAGGGTGTTCAGTTTGATTCCATTGGTCTACTTGTCAATTTTCATGCCCATACAAAGCTGTTTTCAGGACTATAGCTCTATAATAGATATTGAAGTCTGGAATTGTGATGTCTCCAGAGGTTGCTTTGTTGAATAGGTTTGTTTGGGTATCCTGGGCTTTTTATTTTACCATAGCAATTTGAGAATTGTTCTTTCAATTTCGGTGAAGAATTGAGCTGGGAGTTTGATGGGGATTGCATTGAGTCTGTAGATTGCTTTTGGCAGGATTGCCATTTTTACTATATTAATCCTATCTATCCAAGAGCATCGGAGATCCTTCCATTTTCTGGTGTCTTCTTTAATTTCTTTAAAGACTCAAACTTCTTGCCATATAGGTTTTTCACTTGTTTGGTTAGCGTTACCCCAAGGTATTTTATGATGTTTGTGGCAATTGTAAATGGTGATGTCTCTATGATTTCTTTCTCAGCCAATTTTTCATCTGTATGTATTAGGGCTACTGATTTTCTTGAGTTGATCTTGTATCCTGCCACTTTGCTGAAGGTGTTTATCTGCTGTTAGAGTTCCGGGGTAGATTTTTGCATCACTTATGTAAACTATCATATCATCTGCAAGTAGTGAAAGTTTGACCTCTTCCTTTTCAATTTGCATCCCATTGATCTCCTTTCATTGCCTTATTGCTGTATCTAGAACTTCGAGTACACTATTGAAGAGGCATGGGGAGAGGGGCCAGCCTTGTCTTGTTCCTGATTTTAGAGGAATTGCCTTGAGTTTCTCTCCATTCAGTTTTATGTTGGCTGTTGGTTTGCTGTATATAGCTTTTATTATGTTTAGGTATGTTCCTGTTATCCCAGAGCTCTCCAAGGCTTTTACCATGAATGGGTGTTGCATCTTGTCAAAGGCTTTTTCAGCATCTATCGAGATGTTCATGTGGTCTTTGTTTCTCAACTTGTTTATGTGGTGGATTACATTGATGCATTTTCCTATGTTGAAACATTACTGCATCCCTGGAATGAAGCCTACTTATTAATGTGGATGAGTTTTCTGATGTGTTCTTGGACCTGAATTGCCAGTATTTTATTGAGAATTTTGCAATGTTCACGAGTGATATTGGTCTGAAGTTCTCTTTTTAGGTGTGTCCTTGTGTTGATTTCGTATCAATGTTATTGAAGCCTGGTAAAAAGAGTTTGGAAAAGACCCTTCTGCTTCTGTTGCATGGAATACTTTGAAGAGAATTGGAATAAGCTGTTCTTTGAATTTCTGGTAAAACTCTGCACTGAAGGCATTTGACCCTGGGTTTTTTTTTGTTGGAGATTTTGATGACTGCTTCTATTTCCTTAGATGTTATAGGACTATTTAAATTGCTTATCTGTTCTTGATCAAGTGATATCTATTCAGAAAATTGTCCTTTTATTTGAATTTTCAAATTCTGTGGTTTGTAGCTTTTCAAAATATGACCTGATGATTTTCTGGATTTCTCGCTGTTCTTTGTTATGTCTCCTACTTCGTTTATGATTTTTTGAATTTGCATGTTCATATGCTGTCATTTGGTAAGTTTGGATAAATTTTTGTCTATATTTTTGATTTTCTCAAAGAACCAAGTCTTTGTTACATTGATTCTTTGTATTGTTTTCCTAGTTTCTACGTTATTGATTTCAGCCCTCAATTTAATTATTTCTTGGCATCTGTGCCTCTGGGGTGAATTTGCTTCATTTTGTTCTAGTGCTTTCAGTTGTGCTGTTAATTCTCTAGTGTGACTATTCTCCAGTTTCTTCATGTGGGCACTTATTGCTATGAACTTTCCTCTTAGTACTGCTTTCAAAGTGTCCCATTAGTTTGGGTATGCTGTGTCTTCATTCTCATGGAATTCTGGGAAGTCTTTAATTTCTTTTTATTTCTTCTTTGACCCAGGAGTGGTGCAATTGTGCATTATTCAATTTCCACAAATTTGCATTGTTTTAGCAGAGCAATTTTTATGAGTGCAAAATGATCCAAACTATTCAAAAGTTGTGTATACTTTTCAAAAATAATTTCCTAATGACCTAGAATGCCATCTAGAGTTGGGGAGTGGTGGCACACACCTTTAATCCCAGCACTGAGAGGCAGGGGCAGGCAGAACTCTGTGAGTTTGAGACAAGCCTGGTCTACAAGAGCTAGTTCCAGGACAGCCTCCAACACAATACAGAGAAGCTCTGTCTCAAAAAATAAAAAAATGATTCCATCTAGGAAATGGAATGATCTAACCATCCCTAAGTACCCTTGACTGTCTTCTGTGAAACTAATCTTGAAATCTGCATTGAAATTTTCAGAAACATCCAAGTTCCAGCCTCATAGAAACATTAATACATAAAAACATAACTGAAAACTCTAAACTGTGTCTATTATTTTGTCCTACAGAGTGAAGAAATAATAAATCCCAGGTGTTTGTTTTGTATCCAGTTTAAACTTCAAATTACCACCAGCAAAAATGTCAGAGTACAGGATAGGTGAGGACAGGATCTACGAGCAAATCAGCAGGCCGAATGTCTACTACAGGTGGACCATCAGCAACTTCCATTTTTTTCTGGAGGAAATGCGGGAACACTTTACAAGCCCAAATTTTTCAACAGGAGGCAATGACAAATGGTGTTTGAGAGTACACACTAAAGGGACCTACAAAGAAAACACAGATTACTTGTCAGTTTACCTAGTGTTGCTCAGCTGTCCAAAGAGTCACGTTTGGGCAAAGTTCCACCTATGGCTCTTAAGTGCTGAAGGAGAGATAGTCCTCGGAATGAGGGCAGGAAGTGCCATTAAGTTCCTTCCAGGCTATGAATGGGGATACAAAAGGTTCATCCTTCAAGATTTCCTCATGGACCATGAGAATTGGCTTCTCCCTGAAGGCAAGCTCACCCTCTTCTGCAAGGTGACTGTGTTTCAAGACTCCTTCAGTATCTGTGACCAGACCAGGAAGTCAGGGATCCAGATTCCAAGGTGCACGATGGCAGATGAGCTAGGAGAGCTGTGGGAGAATTCCCTCTTCACAGACTGCTGCCTGGTGGTAGCTGGCCAGGAATTCCAGGCTCACAAGGCCATCTTAGCATCTCGCTCTCCAGTTTTCAGAGCCATGTTTGAACATGACATGGAGGAGAGCAGAACAAACCGCATTGAGATACATGATCTGGAGCCGCATGGCTTCAAGGCAATAATGGGTTTCATTTACACTGGGAAGGCACCAGATCTTCACAGCATGGCCAACACTCTGCTGGCAGCTGCTGACAAGTATGGCCTGGAGCGTTTGAAGACTGCGTGAGGATTCCCTCTGTAAGGACCTCTCTGTGGAGACTGCTGCCTACACTCTCATCTTGGCTGACCTCCACCATGCAGGGATACTGAAAACCCAGGCACTGGATTTCATTACATCTCATGCTTCTGAGGTCTCTCAGACCTCATGCTGGAAGAGAATGGTGGGCTCGTATCCCCACTTGGTATCTGAAGCATACAGGTCTCTGGCTTCTGCTCACCATTCTTCACTGGAGCCCCCTTCCAAACGTCTGATGCAATATTTGGGTCTTCTCAGTTGTCTCCTAGAGATGTCTTCTAGCACTGTAAGCTACTGTTGTTACCAAGGACACCTGGGTATACTGTGAGCTTGGTGGAGACTTTATAGTGAATCTGGGAAGCTCAGTCATCAAGAGAGCATTAAATGAGTTGGAATGGCAGGTTTGGGTGGGTGAGGTGGGAACATGTCTCTGGAGTACACTATCCAACCTCCTCACTGTTTCTTAATTGGCTTGAATTTTGTCTAATGAGTTGAAAACCGATATTCTGTTTAGTTGCTGTCCTTGAGTACATTCCAGTAGGGTTTCTTGGAGAAAACTGTCTGGATTCAAGTAAGAAGAATGTATAATCAAGGGCTCAGAGCAAATGAGCAAAAGTAGATGAAGGGAAAGAAGACATTTTCATCTACAATCATTTGGCAAAAGCAATTGTTGCTCATGCAGAGGACCACTTTTCAATCCTAGCACACACAGGGGCCTTTTCTACCACCTGTAACTGGAGATTCAGAGAATCTGAGGTTGTTTTCTCCTCTTGGGCAACTCCACCTCTGCAGACAATATTTTAATCAATTATAAAATGAATAAAAATTTAAAATCAGTTCATGATTCCAGTTGAGTTTCTATTTGAACAAGTCCATTTTAGTCCGTTTAGCTCTGCTTGGCTCTTTGTGCAAGATCCTTCCTGTCACACATACTAAATACAAAATACACAAATATACAAAATACAAAATGTCTCAAACATATATAAAACACATATAAATAGAAGGTGATAAGGATATTTATGCATAGAAAGAAGACTTTACACAGTATGACAAAATGTGATAAACAAATTATAAATCACCAGAAGATATAATAATCTACCAATATCCCATCCTAAGCATATGTATCCCATCTTAACCCTAAAGTTATCTGAAAGTGATGCCCAAGTCTGACCACCTCTTTCCAATCCCAACCCTAAACATTTGAAAACTAATTCTAAGCAGGTATATATAATCATGTAATATCAACATTATGGAAATGGGGCATAGCATTCTCAGAGTTACTTCCTTCATAATTAGGATGATGATAAGCTTATGGGATCGAGTTGGAAGAAAATGTTAGTGTAGTGAAAGTTTCCAGTAGACTAGCTACAACATTTTACCCACTCTCTCTATAGTGGGAGATGCTTGACTGAGGTTCTTGTTTGAAGTTCTTATCTTGATTGAAGTTCTTGTCTGAGGCTCTGACCTGAGTGTAATAAGAAGTTGCACCATATCAGTTAATTAGTCTGGAGATGTCTAGATGAATGTAGCCCCAAACCTGTTTCAGGATGGTAATTATCAGTTCAGATGGATCAAGTTGTGATTAGGTAGAATTGATGAAATGGGGCCCCATTTTCTCTCCAGAGAGTTTGAAGATTGCTGTTAGGAAATTCTTTGTTCTATATGGAGGACTTCAGTGTTAATGTCAACAAAGAAATTTCAACTTTTATGTCTAAACATAACAGAAGTGGCAACAATATGGAAGATAATAAATATGAAGAAATTAGACTTTCATAGGAAGAACAGAGTATAGACAAATGACAGTCCCTAGATTTTTTTTGTTTTCTTCTGTCTTACATCTCACTCTCCCTCCCTCCTCCCATGCCCCCCATACAATACTCCACCCCCTTCCCCAATCTCCACTCCTTTCCCCAGGAATGGCGAGACCTTCCATGGGGGCTGTCCATAGTCTGTCATTTCATCCAGGGCAGTAGCTAGGCCCTCCCCCAAGAGTCCAGGCTGAGAGAGCATTTCTCAATGTGGGATGGGCACCCAATGTCCATTTGTATGCCAGAAATAAATACTGATCTACTATCCAAAGCCCCATAGATTGCCTAGGCTTCCTCACTGACACTCACATTCAGGGGGTCTGGATCAGTCCTATGCTGGATTCCCAGCCATCTTTCTGGGGTTCAAGAGCTCCCCCATGATTAGGTCAGCTGTTTCTGTGGGTTAAATGAGCCCACTCTTGACACTTATGCTCATCATTTCTCCCTCTCTGTCACTGGGTTCCTTGAGTTCTGCTCAGTGTTTAGCTGTGTGTGTCTGTATTTGTTATCATCAGTCATTGGTTGAAGGTTCTGTTTCCCAGACTCTCTGGCAGTGGGATTATAGGCTGGCACTCCCCTGATCCATGTCTAAAATTCAAATATAAGTGAGTACATACCATGTTTGTCTTTTTGTGACTGCATTACCTCACTCGGGATGATTTCTTTTAGTGCAGTCTATTAGCCTGATAATTTCAAGATTCCATATTTTTCCCTGCTGAATAGTACTCCATTGTGTAAATGTACCACAGTTTCTCTATCCCCAATTCAGTTGAGAAGCATCTAGTTTGATTTCAGGATCTGGCTATTACATATAATGCTGCTCTCATTTTAGTGGAACAGATGTCCTTGTTTATGAATGTGCACCTTTTGGGTATATGCCTAAGTGTGCAATTGCTGTGTCTTGTGGTCGGCTGATTTCCATTTTGTTGAGGAACCTCCATACTGATTTCCAAAGTGGTTGTACAAGTTGGTACTCCCACCAGCAATGGATGAGTGTTCCCGTTTCTCCACATCTCCAGCATAACTGTCATTGGTGTTTTTGATTTTAGCCATCCTGACAGGAGTAAGATGGTATCTTAGAGTTATTTTGATTTGCATTTCCCTAATGGCTAGGGATATTGAGCACTTTCTTAAGTGCCTCTCAGCTATTTTAGACTCCTCTATTGAGAATTCTCAATTTAGTACTGTAGACTACTTTTTAATTGCATTCTTTGGTGTTTTGGAGACTTGCTTGTTTTGGAGTTCCTTGTAAATTTTAGAGATTAGCCCTCTGTCAGATGTGGGGTTAGTGTATATCTTTTCCCATTCTCTGGGCTGCCTTTTGTCTTGTTGACTGTGTCCTTTGCCTTATCGAAGCTTCTAAGTTTCAGAAAGTCCCATGTATTAATTGTTGACCTCAGTGTCTGTGCTACTGGCATTAGGTTCAGTAAGCGTTCTCCTGTACCAATTTATTCAAGAGTACCTCCCATTTTCTCTTCTAATATGTTCATTTTGGCTGGAATTATGTTGAGGTCTTTGATCCATTTGGACTTAAGTTTTGAGCATGGCCATAGACATGGATCTGTCTTCATTCTTCTACATGCCAGCATCCATTTATGCCAGAACCATTTGTTGAAGGTGCATTCTTTTTTCCACTGTATATTTTTAGCTTCTTTTTCAAAGATCAATGTTCATATGTTTATGGGTTAATATTGGGGTGTTCAATTCTATTGCATTTGGTCTACCTGTCAATTTTTATGCTAATACAAAGCTGTTTTCAGGGCTATAGCTCTATAATGGAGCTTGAAATCAAGGATGGTGATGCCTCCGGACGTTGCTTTCTTGAATAGGGTTGTTTTGGCTATCCTGGTCCTTTTGGTTTTTCATATAAAGTAGATTATTGTTCTTTCAAGGTCTGTGAAGCTTTTTTCTGGGATTTTAATGGGGATTTCATTGAATCTGTAGGTTGCTTTTGGCAAGATAGCCATTTTTACTACATTGATCCTATCTATCCAGGAGCATGAGAGATCTTTTATTCTCTTGTGTCTTCTTTAAATTATATCTTTAAAGACTCAAAGTTCTCATTATATAGGTCTTTCAATTGTTTGGTTAGCATTACGCCAAGGTATTTTATGTTGTTTGTGGCTATTGTAAAGGGTGATATTTCACTTCTTTCTTTCTCAGCCCTTTTTTTATCTGTATGTATTAGGGCTACTGATTTTCTTGAGTTGATCTTGTATCCTGCCACTTTTCTTAAAGTATTTGTAATCTGTAGGAGTTCCCTGGTAGAGTTTTTCTGGTCACTGATGTAAACTATCATATCATCTGTAAAGAGTGAATGCTTGACCTTTTCTTTTCCAATGGGTAGCATTATCCTGAAATGCAGGATAGAGTATATGCTTTGAATCACAGGCAAATATAGGATTTGGTTTCTCCAAAGAAATGATTCATGGTTCCAGGTACCAGGTTCTAGAAAAGGGAAAATTTGCACTCACTATCACCCGTAGTGGTCTCCTGGTGAAAATTTGCTTCCTTTCCCACAACCGTAAATTCTGTTTCACTGGACATTTTAGTCTATATCAAGAATGCTAGTCTGGTCAAAACAGCCTAGTGAGACCATATAACAAATTAGTAACACTTATAATACTAATGATGATGACCTAATTATAATGCTACTACTACTACTAATAACCAAGTCTTGATGTTTACATAAATATTAAAGATAACCTTTCAATGTCAGTTTTAAGACTAATTGTGGGATTAAGGTAATTAAATGGAAATTCATGAGCCAGGAATGAAGTGGTAGCCCAAGACTTTGGTCAGAGTAGTCAGATGTCAGAGGCTGACTCAAATCTGTGAGTCTGGGGCACACTTCTTATAAGAGCAACTTCTAGCAGAGCCAGACATGCAGAGAGCCACATTGTCAAAAAGAAAAAGAATGAAAGAACCAAAGAAATAAAAAAGGAAGAAAGAACAAAGGAAAGAGTGAGGGAGTGAGGGAGGGAAGTGATTGGGTATGTCCTTCTGCATATATGTGTCTCTAATATGGTTGATGAATAAAACACTGTTTGGCCAATAGCCAGGGATGAACAGATAGCGAAAGACTGGGGAAAGGAAGACAGACTGGGCCTGGAAGAGATGTGAAGACAGGAAGCACCAGTTATTATCTGGAAGGTAAGGCCATGTAGAAATACATTGATTTGTAGTTTAATGATAATATTAAAAGTGGGCTAGTTAGTAAGGATCTATAGCCATAAACCACAGATTTATAATTAATATAGCATCCCTGTGTTAATTTTGGGCTTAAGGGCAGTGGAACCTGGTTGCATAGAAACTTTCTTCAACAGGAGGGATAAAAGGAAAGAAGGAAGGAAAAAGGGAGATGCAATAAATTATGATTACTTCCTGAATTCCTGATAAAATATTTCAGACTGTCAAAGCTTTAGAGACCTGACTAGTCTTGAGGGGCTGTCGTGTCATCTTTAAGATAGTAACTGTGATTGGATGGAGAAATGGTTCAGCTTTTAAAAAGGTGATGGACACCTTTCCAGAAGACTGGCATCCTATTCTCTGCATTCAAAGGGCAGCTGATGTCATCAGGAAATCCAGTTTTCCAGGGTATCCAACAGCCTCTTCTGGATCTGTCAGCATCTTAGGCTCATGGTGCACAGACCAAGCTGTGTAACAAAGCCAAGACTTTAGCACAACTGTCTCCATGATGGAAATACCATGTAAGGTGTAAAACTCAGCACTTTTGTAAAAAATAGGAACCCCTGTCATAACTAAAACAATGTCTTAATCCACCAAAGTCCATAGCTCTGGGAATATCTCTAAATGTTCAAATCTTGCTCCAAATACACTAATATTTTGCTTCTCTAGTGCCACTTTTGGTAATTGTTCCTGATAACTGGATTTTGTCAACCCAGAATGTAGTTTTGTGCTGAAAATATCACCCTGAGAAAGGGAAGTTGCTGACTGGAATCCAGAACACCACATGTAGTTGGTAGCTGGCTAAGAAATACTTTCTATTGATTTAACTCAAAGGTCAAGCAGTACACCATTCTGTCTGTCTGTCTGTCTGTCTGTCTGTCTGTCTGTGTGCCTGCCTGCCTGTGTTTCTCTTGCTCTCTCTTCTCTCTCTCCCTTCTCAGTCTTGTGTGTTCATTTGCATTTGTGTGTGTCTTTTTTTCCTATGTGTTTCAGCTTGTTTTCCTGTAATGACCAATGACTTTCTCTGGTAATGAGGTCACTTGTGACAATTAAGACTTGTGCCACCTCCTGTTGGGGACATGGATCCCTTTGGCTGTGCCAGGTCCCATAGAGACCCACCAGCCTGAAAGAAAAGTTACACTTGCTCCATTCCTGGAATGACAGACATTGAAAATTTCCTGCACAGCAGCCTGGTATGGGCGGGTGTCTCAGCTCCTCCATGAGAAGCTGCTGTCCTCTCCAGGGGCATACTCATGAGAGTTCTGTTGTGGTAATGTAAAGCATTTCTTTCCAAATGCAGGGTCCTGCATTAACTTCCTACCTTCATTTCAAATGAGATTCTTGAGAGAATGTGTACCTGTCACATTATGGCAAGTCACAAGGACCCCCAAAGACCACCAGAGGGACAGACACATGGAACTGCAAGATCAATGTTTATTGCTCTATCTTATCCTGGCAGGGACCTTGTCTAGTTAGCTGATACAGCAGCCACCAGAGGAACCATGTCTGCTGCTGGGATATTTGAAACAAAAACTGCAAGGTTACACCAGCGAGTGGGGAGAGGTATGGGTCAGTTTCCGATTCGCTGGCATTTGTGAATTATTGGGGGAATTTTTGAAAGTCTTATGTATGACATGAAATACTTGTTCCCAGCTATTTTCATTGGATGTATGTAGAAGTGAACATTTTGTGTATTTTGTGGTTTTGTTTGTCTCTTGCAGGTGGCCTGTTGCATATAGTAACCAGGATAAGGATCCTGAGTTTGGTCTGTCCTGGAGTTTCTTTGTGACTTGTGCTGAGTCAGAGGCTTACATGTCTTTTCTGTAGCCTGCCATGACTAATAAAGCAGGGAGCTAGTTGAAGGTCTGGTCCCTTTATCTACCCTGACAGTAAACTCACATAGAGAAGAGTCACTGGTCCTGCTAGATAACCACCTATAATAGATTCCTAAGTGTGGAAGCAAAAATTCAGAGTTCAAAACCATCTGATTGATTTGTCCTGTATGGAGGGAGGACTGGCATTGGAGAAGATTTTCAGGAGAGCTATGGTGGGTATTGCTGAGTGGATTGAATCACCAAGGTTACTTTCTTGTCCTCTAGGATTAGTGAGTCCCCCAGACATCAAAAACTGTAGAGAGATAATAGAAGTGGGGAGCATTTATAGATCACATTCTAAGGGCAAGCATCTCAAAATCCCTTCTTCAGTAACTGTTAAATGTATTCTGTACAGTTTCAAAGCCCAAATACTGTCTTACTTTTCAGAAATCACCAGTGAAGGCTGAAAATTATGAAGTAATGAGAACCTGAATTTGGTAGTCAGCATGATGGAATAGAGGCGTTTAAGATCTTCTCAAAGCACATCCTCAAGGAAGAGTGTTTCTGAAGAGGATTAACTGAGGAGGAGGAGGAAGAAGACCACAAATGAAATTTGGTGCAGCCATCCCTGGGACTGTGAGTCTGGAATACAAGGCAGGAAAGAAGACAGCTACTTTAAGAGTGTTCAGCTTGGCTCTACTTCCTGCCACCCTATGGGAATTCTTCTAACCTGACCTCCATAGTGTGAACACTGAGACCCATGAGGGGACAAAAAGTACCCCTTACTTGGCCATGGTAATGGGAGGAATTATGTATTTTTTCAAGACAGACAAAATGCACTTGCGATGTTTATTCTTGGTTCTCAACTGCCCCGACCTGCAGGGCTCAACGGGTTCAAGCCTAGGGAATCTAGAATGAATGAGACAAGAGACAAGGGGGAGATGGACAGCAGGACATCATGACTGATCAAGCTGCTGTTTAATGAAAGTTCTGTACAGGCTTAAATTAGGGAATGTGGCTTTGGACATGGGGCAGAGGTTGTTACACTGGAAGTGAGGCAGGGGGATGTTAGGAGCAGGGAGTATTTCATAAGCAAGAGAACAGGAGATCTCACCAGTGAGTGTAGGTGTTAGAATTGTTACGCGATGGGTTATCTCTGGTGCCAGGTCATCTGCGGTAAGGTGCCTGAATTTTGAGATGTGCCCTGGGGTAAGAAGTAGATTCAGTGACCTGGCCCCCAAAACTCAACTAGAACATACTTGGAATTAACAAAAATCCTTAAATGGATTTCACAATTGTGAGACATATTTTGTAGATGTTCAAGTAGACAAGTCCACTTGAAACTCAACATTTGGAGGTAGGGAGATGCAAACATTTACCCTGGATCTCAAGGACCAAAGACACACAATGTTAATCCAGATCTTGAGACTGGGAGACACACCCTAAACTGAGACACAGCTTCTGCTTGAAGCATATGAAAGGACATGGAGGAATGCTGCTGTTGTACTCTTCCTGCTTGCCATCACCTTGCAGCAAGTCCATCCCTTCACTGGCATTAGAGAATACTTTTTTGAATTCTAGCATATAAGATTTATCAGTTGACTTGTCCAATGTCCTGGACTGAGAAAGTACTGGATTCTTGGACTTTCCTTTAACAACTAGCCATTATGGGATTAGTGGAAGCCCTAAGTCATTCTAATGGTACACCTTTGTTGAGAGAGAGAGAGAGAAAGAGTCATTTTGTATGTTCTGTTACTCTAGAGAACCATAGTACAATAATTTTGATGTGAGTGTATAAAGTGTCCCAAATTTAAACAGTTGTGAATAATTGTCAAAACTATTTACCTATTGACCTAAGAATCAAGCTATGTTCATAGCAGCATTATTTGTAATAGCCAGAACTGGAAAGCAATGTAGATGCCCCTCAACAGAAGAATAGATAAAGAAAAGGTAGGAGATTTATACAATGGTGTATAACTCATGGGTAAAAGGCAATGTCATCTTGAAATTTTCAGGCAAATGGATGGAACTACAAGAAACCATCCTGAGTAAGGTAATCCAGACACATAAAGAAAAATATGGTATGTACTTACTCATAAGTGGATTTTAAACATAGTGCAAAGGATACCCAGCCTGCAAATGAAAACCCCAGAGAAGTTAGGAAAGAAGGAGGTCCCTAAGAAAGATATACATTAAACCCAAGAAAGGAAAAGGAACCACATGCTCTGAGCAAATTCTGAGTACATCTGGGAGTGGTAGTGATATAGGAGAAAGAGGAGGGGAGAAGAGGAGGGGGGAGAACATTAGGTATCAGGAATGTCAAGTTGGGGGAAAATAGAGAAGGAGAGAAAGGAAACAGACATGTTAATTGAAGGAGCCATTATGGGTTTAAGGGGAATTTCCTGGAGGAAATTCTAGAATTGTCCAAGTTTCTCATCAGGAGCCAGTGACATTGAAATGGTGTTTGAGAGTATACTTGAACAGGATCGAGGAAGAAAGCACAGCTACCTGTCAGTTTGTCTAGTGTTCCTCAGCTGTTCAAAGAGTTCCATTAGTGCAGAGTTCCAGTTGTGGCTTGCAAGTGTCAAAGTAGAGAAAACAGAAGGTGGGAGATGCTCTGGGTTCTTTTGGTTGTAGCCAAGCCACAACTGAATATTCCAAAAGTGAATCCTTCCAGATATCCTCTTTTCCCTGGGCCATTGGCTTCTCCCTGTTGATGAGCTCCTCCTCTTCTGCTAGGTGAACATAGTCCAGCATTTCTGGCCACAAAATGTCTCCTATTGTCAAGATTTCAAGGTACCCAATGGCAGATGAGCTAGGAGAGCTTTCGGAGAATTCTCTTACACAGACTGCTGCCTGGTGGTAGCTGGCCTGGAATGTAGATTCAAAAGGTCATCTTGACAGTTCTCTCTCCACTTTTCAGAGCAATGTTTGAACATCACATGGAGGAGAACAAAGAAAACTTGTTGAGATCCATGACCTGGAGCCTAGGTTTTCAAGGCAATGAAGGTCTTCATTTATACTCGGAGGGCACCAGACCTCCACAGCACAACAGATGCTGTGCTATCAGCTGCTGCCAATGATGCCTGGAGCATTTGAACGTCATGTTATTAGAAGCCCTCTGCTAGGACCTCTCTGTAGAGAATGCTGCCCACATTATCATGCTAGCTGACTTCCATAGTGCAGGACAATTGAAACCAAACTCTAGATTTCATTACATCACATGATTTTGAGATCTCTCTGAGGTCAATAGTTGGGTGACATCCATATTTGTCAGCTGAACCATACTGCCCACTGGCATTTTCATGAGACCCTCTTATAGAGCCTCCTCTCAAATACCTGAAGAGGCCCTAGGACCCTTGTTTGCTATGATCTGTAGTTGGTACTTTTCCTCTTTACTATTTGTGGTACTGCTAGTCAGTGCCGAAATAAATACATGGAGTCTTATTTTCACTTGTGTGTGCCTAGCTTCAGCTTGCCTTGTATCTAGCCAACATTTCTTAAATTATTCCATCTATCATTTGCTCTTGGTTTTTCTCTTTTTCTATGTATCTTTCTTTCCATCTCACTCCATGGCATTCTGTGTTGCTGAGTTGCTGTCCCCAAATATCCTCTCTATTTCTTCCTTTCTAGTTCCTCTACCTTGTATTCCCAGATTTCTCTCCTTATTTATTCTCTCTGCCTGCCAGTACTGCCTGTTTCTTCACTTGCCTAGCTATTGGACATTCAGTTCTGCACCAATCAGGTGTTTTATACAAGCAATATAACACAGCTTCAAGGAGTTAATGAAATGTAATCGAAAAAGTAAAAAATATGACTCCATGTATTTAGTTGGGATCTGGATACCAGACCCACAAAAAGCGAAGAGGAAAAATAACCAACTAGATGCCCAAAATCCATATATGACTGACTACATACTGTGTTTGTTTTTTTGTGACTGGGTTACCTCATTCAGGATGGTTTTGTCTAGTGCTACCAATTTGCCTGCATATTTCAATATTCCATTGTTTCTTTCCGCTGAATATTACCCCATTGTATAAATGTACCACATTTTCTCTATCTAGTCTTCAGTTGAGGGGCATCTAGGTTGCTTTCAGGTTCTGGCTCTTACAAATAATGCTGCTATGAACATAGTGGAACAGATGTTCTTGTTGTATGAATGTTCATCTTGCCGGGTGGTGGTTGCACACGCCTTTAATCCCAGCACTCGGGAGGCAGATGCAGGCAGATCTCTGTGAGTTCAAGGCTGGGCTGGACCAATAGCCACCAAAACAATACAGAGAAACCCTGTCTCATAAAATCCAAAAAAAAGAATGTACATCTTTTGGGTATATGCCTAAGAGTGTAAATTCTGAATTGTGTGGAGGACTGATTCCCATTTTCCTGAGGAATCTCCATACTGATTTCCAAAGTGGCTTTATGAGAAGGGACTCCTACCAGCAGTGGATGAGTGTTCCCCATCTTTTCCAACATAAGTTGTCATTGGTGTTTTTGATTTTAGCCTTTTTGACAGGAGTAAGATGCTATCTCAGAGGGGTTTTGATTTGCATTTCCTTAATGGCTAAGGATGCTGACCACTTTCTTATGTGTCTGTCAGCCATTTTATTCTCCTCTATTGAGAATTCTCTATTAATTTCTGTACCCCCTTTTTTTAAAATTGGATCTTTTGGTGTTTTGGAGACAAGCTTGTTCTTTGTAAATTTTGGAGATTAGCTCTCTGTCAGATGTGGAGTTAGTGAATATCATCTGCCATTCTGTGGACTGCCTTTTTTGTCTTGTTTCATTTGCCTTACTGAAGCTTCCAAGTTTTTTGAGAACCCATTTATTAATTGTCGATTTTAATATCTGTGCTATTGGTGTTATGTTCAGGAAGCAGTCTCCTGTACCAATTACTTCAAGGGTACCACCCACTTTCTCTTCTCAGAGGTTCTGTGTGGCTGGATTTATGTTGAGGACTTTTATCCATTTGGACTTAAGTTTTGTGCATGGCGATAGACGCGGATCTATCTGCAGTCTTCTACATGTCAATTATGAGCTATGACAGTATATTTGTTGATGATGCCTGCTTTGTTCCATTGTATAATTTTAACTTCATTGTCAAAGATCAATTGTTCATAGGTGTGTGGTTTAATAGAATGGTTTTCAATTTGATTCCATTGGTCTGCTTGTCAATTTTTGCACCAATACCAAGCTGTTTTAAGGACTAGAGATCTATAATAGAGCTTGAAATCAGGGATGGTTGTGCCCCAGAAAGATCCTTTATTTTACAGGGTTGTTTTGGCTATCCTGGTTCTTTTGTTTTTCCATATAAAGTAGACTATTGTTCTTTCAAGGTCTGTGAAGAATTGTGCCAGTATTTTAATGGGAATTGCATTGAATCTGTAGATTGCTTTTGAAAGATTGCCATTTTTGCTATGTTGATTCTTCGTATCCAAGAGCATGGGAGATCTATCCATTTTCTGATATCCTAATTACTTTCTTTAAAAACTCAAAGTTCTTGCTATACAGATCCTTTACTTGTTTGATTATGATTATCCACAGATATCTTAAATTGTTTGGTGTTAACGTAATCAGTGATGTTTCTCTGATTTCTTTCTCAGCCCATTTATCATCTGTGTATAATAGAGCTACTGATTTTTTGAGTTAATCTTGTATCCTTCCACTTTTCTGAAGAAGTTTATCAGCTGTAGGAGTTCCCTGGTAGAGTTTTCTGGGTCTCTTATGTAAACTATCATATCATTTGCAAATAGTGAAAGTTTGACTTCTTCCTTTCCAATTGGTATCCCCTCCATTTGCTTTTGTTGTCTTATTGCTATAGCTAGAACTTCAAATGCAATATTGAAGACATATGGAGAGAGTGGACAGCCTTGTCTTGTTCCTGATTTTAGTGCAATGGAGTTTGATGTTGCCTGTTGGCTTACTGTATATTGCGTTTCTTATGTTCAGGTATGTTCCTGTTATCCTTGATCTCTCCAGGAAATTTATCATGAAGGGATGTTGATTTTGTCAAAGGCTTTTTTAGCATAAAGTGAGAAGATCATTTTGTTTTTCTTTTTCTCTTTGTTTATAAGGTGAATTACATTCATAGATTTTTATATGTTGAATCATGTCTGCATCGCTGTGATGAAGCCTACTTCATCATAGTAGATGATGTTTCTGATGTGTTCTTGATTCAATTTGCTAGTATTTTATTGACGATTACGTTGTATGCCATCCTATAACATTCATTCAGCTAAACACTGAACTGAACTCTTGGAACACAGTTGCAGAGAGGGAGGAGTGATGAGCAAAGGGGTCAAGACTGGACTGGTGAAACCTACAGAAACAGCTGTACTGAACAAGCGGGAGCTCATGGACCCCAGACTGATAGCTGAGAGAGCAGCATGGGACTGATCCATATCCCCAGAAAGTGGGTGCCAGTGAGGAGGCCTCAGCATTCCTTGGTGCCTCGGGCAATATATCATCATTTATATCTGGCATCCAAGTGAACTTTGAGAGCCCATTCCATATGGTGGGATGGTTCCTCAGTCTGGACACATGAGGGAGGTTCTAACCCCTGCCCCTGATGATATGACAGACTTTGGAGATTCCCCCATGAGGGGCTTCACCCTCCCTCGCGATTGCATTCGGGATTGAGTGGGGGGTTTGTGGGGTTAGTGTGGGTGGAGCCTTGGGTAAGAGGTGTGGCATTGGGATCTGGGATTGAGATGTGAAGCAAGGTTGTTTCTAATTTAAAGAAAAATAAAAAACAACTACAGATCACAATTATCAAGGGTCCTAGGCCTCTTCAGACATTTGAGTGTATGCTCCATGAGAGGGTCTCATGAAAATGCCAGTATGCAGTATGGTTCAGCTGGAATGTATGGATGTCACCCAACTATTAACCTCAGAGATATATCAAAATCATGAACTTTAATGAAATCTAGAGGCAATTATTTTCAATTGCCTTGCCTTATGGAAATCAGCCAGGATAAGAGTGTGGGCAGCATTCTCCACAGAGAGATTCCTGCAGAGGGCATCATTTGACATTCAAATACTGTAATCATAATAGTCAGCAGCTGTCAATAAAGTATCTGCTGTGATGTGGGGGTCTGGTGCTCTCCCAGTGTAAATGAAACCCATCATTGCCTTGAAGACTTTAGGTTCCATGTCATTGATCTAAACAAGGTTCCTTTTGTTCTCTTCCATTCCATGTTCAAACATGGCTCTGAAAACAGGAGAGAATGCTCTTAAGATGGCATTGTGAGCCCCAAATTACTGGCCATCTACCACCAGGTAGCAGTCTGTGAATAGGGAATTCTCTTATAGCTCTCCTAGATCATGTGCCATGGTAGACATTTGAATCTTGACTTTAGGAGACATTTTATGTCTATAAATACTGGATCATGTTCACCTAGCAGAGGAGGGGTATCTCATCATCAGGGAGAATCCAATGGCCCAGAGAAAAGAGGATACCTGGAAGGACTAACTTTTGCAATATTCAGTGGTAGCTTGGCTACATCCAGAAGAACCCAGGGCCCCTCCCACTTTCTGTTTTCTCTCCTTTGACACTTACAAGCCACGACTAGAACTCTGCCCTAATGCAACTCTTTGGAGAGCTGAGGAACACTAGACAAACTGACAGGTATCTGTGCTTTCTTCCTCTGTCCTATTCATGTATACTCTCAAACACCATTTCAGTCTCTGGCTCCTAATGAGAATGTTGGACTATTTATATATTCCAGAATTTCCTCCAGGAAAAATGGAAGTTGTTGATGTTCCACCTGTAGTAGAATCTCTGGATGATCATCCATGTGTATTCCAGCTCTCAGCTTCTAGGTCACCTAAGGTTTCTCTTGGAGGTAATGTATGTATTCATAATTAATGTGTATTTTAATTAAACAGTCTTAATTTACATGCCTACTCCATTTCTCTCTTCCTTATATTCTCCTATTTCTGACAACACCCCTCAATCCTCCCCAAGACTCCTGAATACACTACCCGAATTCTACACTATAGCTGAACTCTTTTGAATGTTGTCCAATGACTTGAAAATTGAGATTCAGTTTAGTTCCTGTCCCCAAATACATCCCAATAGGGCTTTTTTTGAGGAACATGTCTGGATCAGACTGAGCAGTACATATGACCCAGAGCTCAGAGTAAAAAGAAAACAAGCAAATTG